>NC_056737.1:428600053-428722553 GCF_019279795.1 Protopterus annectens
GCTGGCTAGGCTTACGTAGGCCCTACCTACCTATGAACCTATAAACCTACAGCACAGGAAATGACAAAACAATTGACAAGTAATTAAGTGACAAAAACTAATCCAAAGAAAACTAAGATGTAGGTAATGACCATAAAAAATATCCTAGACCAAAATTTTTTTAAAACACTTAAAATTGACACAATTTAATTTAATCCAGGCAGATCCACAGAGTTTAAATGGAGTTGCCGTAGTAACTCTTTATATTCTAAAATGGTTTCAATGGGACCACCCCATGGGGAAGCACTTAACTTTTCAAAAACAACAAACTTGACTATGTTAAAATTAAAACACATCAAGTGCATTTCTCAAGTTTTTGTTCTTAATATTATTTAAGTATTCATAAATCCTACATTTTAAAACTCGATCAGTCTTGTCTATGTAAAATGAATTACATTCTGAACAAACAGCAATGTAAACTAATCTGGAAGAGTTGCAGTCACGTCCATCAGGCAACCTAACTGTTGCTGGACCTACATCCATTGATACATGATGTAGGCACTGGTTCTTTTTTTGATGAAGCAGTTACTTCTCAGCATTTATATCTAATTACAAATGAAAAAGTGACTACTAAACACCTTTTACAAGACACTGCCGGGGTTATTACCCCTGTAGACTATAAAGGTTAGCTTAAAAGTTTTCCGTTTAACTTTAGTCAGAGGTCTGAAGAGTCATCAAACCAGAATTTGCACTTTTTATAGCTTTTGCCAGCATTTGAGTGACAATTATGTGATTACCGTAAACTGCAACTTGAAAATGGCTATCCTGAGGCTTGTTTAGCAAAAGAAATAGTACCGCTGGGCCTTTGTATGTATAGGTTTCCCAGCTGTGTTTATTTTGGCTCTGGTGTATATGAGGAATGAGTCAAAATGTTTAATAAAAATGGGCTTGAGCTTTTCAGGGTTATCAGTCATGAAAATAATCTTAAACTAACTGTTATTTCATCAAAATTGGATGACACTAATGCTAAATTAAAGTTTTTTTTTTTTGTCATCTGCCCATCATGCCACTAGTTATAACAAGGTTTTTGAGCAAGTTGAGAAAGGCTTGTGCCCATTAATTTTAAAGAAGGAGAAAAAATGCAGCAGTGAGTTGAATGCTTATTCTTCTTGTTCAGCATACCCAACACTTAAACAACCAGTGGATTTGGCTAGTAACGCTGTTTCTTTAGCTCTATTTCTGGGGGAGATGCTGCATCAGGTGTAATTTCTGATTCACAGTCTCCCATTAATAAAGACAACAGCGTTGCACAAATGGTGGCTAATTCTGCTCCTTCTTCCTCCTCCTCTTTTTTAGAACCCTTTGTGAGAAATGGGGGTTCCAACAAGGTGAATCAGTCCAAACAAAAAGGAGGAAACAAAGGGATGGGCAGAGGCAGAGTGAGGAGCAGAGGTCAGAGATTTTAAGAGAGTCCTCGGACATTTTAAATTTGACTGAGAACACAACTATTTTTCATTCTCCTTGTATTTATATTAGAAATGGTTTTAAAGTTTTTAATTATTCTAGGCGTATTTTGGAGAACATTGACTTTGATTTGTTTGAAAAGTGTTTTCTTTTATACCCACAAGGCATTTTAATTTGACAGATACACTACTAGAATTGAAGCTGTTTGTTCGTAAATTAAACCTGTCAGTTTATTACAGGAATAAGGGCACTGGTCTGTTAGATACTGCACAGCACCTTTGTTCCAACAATTTGGCCATCAAAAAGAAAAGTACAATTGTCCCACCATACACCACACTTACTAGTCCCTTCGAAAATACGTGCAGAAGAGAATTATTGAGAAGACTCACTCTTCTTGTTCATATCATGGTGATTATTTTAATTTAAATTCACAGGAACGAGATGCCTTAAGCTTTTTTTCTGGCAACAATGGACTGAGGATTATGAAGCCCGATAAGGGTAGAGGGTTGTGATTATGGACGTGACGGATTATTCAAATAGGATGCAAACATTACTTTCAGATGTGGATAAATATGAGACAGTTTCACTTAATGAGATCCACATTGCATACAAAGTGATAGATTTATGGTTAAAAGATTTACTACCTTCTGGTCGCATTTCTCGTGATACATTTGAAATCTTATCCATTCCTAAACCCACAATTCCAGTTTTGTTTGGTCTTCCTAAGGTTCATAAGAATGTCACTGACCTCCCTATGAGACCAATTGTTTCGGCAAACAAATCAAAATTTTTTTTCTTAGCCTTGTTTGTTGATAAAATGTTGAAGAATATCCTGAGGAACTACAATTATATACTGAAGGACTTTTGGGATTTTTTGAGGCATTTCCCTAAAATTCTGACATCAGGAAATGTTATGTTTGCATGTATTGATGTACAAGTTTTCTTTGGATGTATCCCTTGTGATTTTGGATTATCTTGGTTTGCTAATTGTTTAGATTTTTTTTGTTATTCGGATGTTTCTATGCATTATGAAGGTGGTATAGTTAAATCAAATATTTATAGAAAACCAGCCTTTTCTAATGCCTATTTACATTTTAACAGTTCATACCCACTTTATCCAAAAAAATCCCTAGTTAAGGACCATTTTGTTTGCCTCTCCCAGGCGGTCTCTGATGACGAGACATTTGTTAAGGAGAGAGATTTTTTTTCCAACGTGTTTTTGGAAAGAGGTTACCCATTTGAATTTATTGTTAACATCAGGGAAGAGGTGGAACAGAATAGGCCAGACTGGTTTTGGCCGATTTTGGGACAGTTAGATATGGCTTTTGCCTGTCAGGGTGTAACAGATATGTCAAAAAGTTTAATTTTGGAATACCATCCATTCACTGTGAAGGTCAGACACATAGTTAATAAATATTGGTTTATATTTAAATTAGATAGGGAGATTTTTTTCTTTATGGGGGGGGGGGTCCCTAATTTTGTTTTTAAAAGAGGAATAAATTTAAAGCAACATTTTGAACTCCCTATTATTCACAGGAACTTAACCACCAGGAGAGGTATGAGGAAGTGTGGTTCTTGTAACCAGTGCCATTTTATTTTTGAAACTGATGCTTTTTCAGTGGGTGTAGATCCAACAACAATTAGGTTGCCCGATGGATGTGACTGCAACTCATCCAGATTAGTTTATATTGCTGTTTGTTCAGAATGTAATTCATTTTACATAGGCAAGACCGATCGAGTTTTAAAATGTAGGATTTATGAACACTTAAATAATATTAAGAACAAAAACTTGAGAAATGCTCTTTACAAACACACCCTGATGTGTTCTAATTCAAGTTTGCTGTTCTTGACAAGTTAAGTGTTTCTCCACAAGGTGGCCTCATTGAGACCATTTTAGAATATAAGGAGTTACTATGGCAACTCCATTTAAACTCTGTAGATCCACCTGGATTAAATGCAAATGTGTCAGTTTTAAGATTTTATGATTAAATGTTTTAATTTTGGTCTAGGATATTTGTTATGGTCATTACCTATGTCATAGTATTAGTTTTTGTCACTTAATTACTTGTCAATTGTTTTTTCATTTCCTGTGCTATGGGTATTTAATGAATGTTAAGTGGACTGTATTTGTTCTGATGAAGTCATGGTTGTGCTACTTGACAAAAGCACTCAACCTTGCACTTGGTTTAATAAAGTGTTCATCATCTGGATTCAATTGGGACCCACAGGAACATTTTCTTGAATTGAATAATACTTAAATACTGGCAGTTACTGCGGCATACAAAGACTGCACCCTTAATCCCAATATTTTTTTTTATAAAATGCCTAGAAGTACAACAGAAATAATGTTTAAAAAAAAAAAAAAAAAAAGCAAGGAAGAAGGCTAGGTGGGTTGACAGGTAGGAGAAGATGAACGAAGAGGCAGAAAAATCAACAAACAGATCAATACTGATTAAGTTCTAGTCCTAATACTCTACTCCCTCTTTCTTATGACTTGCTTACTTCTCATGAAACATATCTGCTTTGAATGGTTCTGATGAGGAATTTTCTAGTTGTATAAATGTTTCCATATTTTGGGACATACTGTCTAATGCAAGTGAGCCGTATCCTAATTTCAAGAACATATTGCCATAGCTACATGAAACACAGCCAAACAGCAAGGCAAATGGTTAGTAAAACAAAGAACTTGCTTAGTTTAAATCACAAACAGATACAGCCATGAAGATGGTAGAAAAATAAATACAAATTGGTATACATAATTATGCATCAAATATAGCATTAATATAGTTAAAGTGACGTGGCTATTGATAACCTGGATTATGTGCACGTAAAATCCTTTCAAAATCTATGGTCTTACATTCAATGTCTATGAACTTGCCTGCATGATGGCAAGCTTTGTGAGGAATGCTTGTATAGATTCCAGCATTTGGAACTTTTGTACATCTCTCTTCGCCTATAAAAAACCCACAGTGCTCCCATGACTTTAAAAGAATGAGGGATGTAACCCAAGACTGATTTTTTTCAAACTCTAGTAAAAACTTTCAGAGTTCATTTCTTTTATATATGATTTTCAAACAACCTCAGAATATTTCCTGACGTAACCTTTCTGTATCACAGAAAAAAAGCATTACCGTCTGTGCAGTTTTAAGACCATTACATATTTTAAGGGGAAGGGGGCTCTGAGAAAAAAATAACATATTATTATTACTGCAATTCAGCATTCTAGGTACCACCTAAAACTAGAAAAAATACTGATCTAATACAAACATCTAAACCTAAGGAAACATGCAGTATTATTTACTTTCTGGTACAACTTTAAAGAAAAAAATAGACATAAATTTTATGGCTAGCTCAACATTTATGAAAGCCTGATTTATTAAGGGAAACAGTTCTAGGAATCATGGTAAACTGAGAAATCTCTGTCAGATGCAAAGCACAGGTGTACAATTTTTAGTGAACCTATTTCTTTCACAGGGACCAAGGGGAAAAGGATGGTATTGTGAAAGCTTTTAAATGTAAGAAGCAGCAAGGACAAATTTAATAAGATGCGTGGACAGGAAAGCAATAGGTTGATAATCCAGATTACAAGCAAAATCAGCACAAGCAAAACATGGAATAAACACATCTCATTACATAGTGGACACCAAAATTTATATATTCCAGTTTTTTTTTAATGTGATGGTGTGTCTGAGAACCTTTCAGGTTTAACCTGTAGAAATAAATCTTTTAAGACAGGGAAGTGCAATGTTATTATAAGATATGGTTAAGCGGCTTCTGTTCCAGCAAAACTAGGTCCAGAAAAGTGCCATGCAGCAAAACACTTACACTTCATAGGTTCACAGGTAAGTACAGGGCTAGCTGCCCTTGTGGGCCATTTTAAGCCTTGACAATTTCCTTTTTTATGCTCGAAATAATCTATCCCATTTTGTTGTAGATTGGCTTTACCTATCACATGATCAATAATTATATATTTTCCCTAATGAGATTAACTGGTACGATATCGTGGATAATTAGGACTCGTGCATGGGATAAAACATTTTGGAAAATGACATAGTGTCAATGATAATATGAGAATAAGCACATTAAACCTTCTAAGTCAGTTTTAGGTAGAGGAACAAGAGAAAAGAGGCATGAAGCATGAGGCAATGAGGGATGTTATGACTTCAAGATCATTACTTTAACTCCCAAGATGAGAGAGAACAATGATCTGCATCACCTTAAAAATAACACCCTTCTTAAAGAAATTCTCTACATACAAAACCTAAATCGACATCAGAAGGTCACACTCCAAAACAAGAAAGGGATAAAACGGAGACAAACACTTTTGCCTAATTCTTCATCAGTAAGATAAAGAGGATCAGTAGAATATATAGAAAAGCATTGATTTGCTAGTTATTTATCTTAGATCTCATTTTTGATGGAATGTTTACTATTCTGTATGGTAGGCAGTATTAGGTAATGCTAAATATTTCAAGGGCTTCAAATCCCACTACCTGAAATAACAGGCCTCATTATGCTGCCTAGATGTATTAACACTACCACTGTATATGATGTTATTTTTAAATAGATGCATAAATTGTATGAACTATAGAAGCACAAATATTTATGAGAAAAGAAACAGATAATCAAGTGCAGATGGGTGCTTCCTCTGGTAGTTAACAGTGGGGTGGCTGTATTGTGTTGGTACAGGCTCCCCACTCATTTACTCTCCCACACAGAATACATACATTCAAACACACACACATGCACACATACACACACACACACACACACACACACACACACACACACACACACACACACACACACACACACACACACACCTACCTATGCCTGTGTCTGTGTAGTCAGAATGTCACCAATAGCTCCTTTTTCCTGCCCTTGTAAATCACAGATAATTTCAGTCAGTTACTAATGCCAAACATTAGAGTTTCATACATCATACCTGTCAGTAAATCCATAGTAGTGCAAAAGCTGTTGAATTACCAACTTTCTAAGTATGCAGGATGCATAATTTAATTCTGTCCCTGACTTTATCCTGTCTTGCACTATGACATTTAAAGGTATCTTTACTGTTCTCTGTCTCTCCCTGTTGTATGGCGTGAACTGCTGCAGGTATGGAATAATGCCCAAGATCCCCAATATATGTTTAAAAATGTCTGCTACATTAACTTATCAGTTAGAGCAGCACATTAGCACTGAGGTTTACTATGGCAAGGCTGCAGGGTTTGAATCCTTCTTACTCCCCATTTGTAGTTGACTTTTTTTTTTTTTTGCCAACTCTTTTTTTTAATGACATCCCTGGTGTCTAGTGGTGGTACAGAGTACTAATACCCTCTGTAGGAGGTGGGAGGGTACAGAGTTGTAATCCCTTTTAGTGCCCTTAAAGCATTCTACTTAATAGCATCAATGGTGTCTAAGGGTTTCCCTCACCATGTTTTCTTTTTTTGATTAGTGCTTTAAGGCAAGCTATATAGAGTACCTGTGGTGTCTGGTGTTTTCCCCATGCAGTTTATGTTTAAGTGCTGTTCCATCATGAAAAATTATCCCTGGTGTCTACTGTTTCCCCCAGCCCCTTTATATTTAAGTGCTATTACAGCATGGAAAATTATTCCTGGTGTCTAGTGCTCCCCGTCCCCTTTATATTTAAGTGTTATTACATCATAAGAAGTTATCTCTGGTGTCTAGTGTTTCCCCCCATTCCCTTTATATTTAAGTGCTGTTACAGCATGAAAAGATATCTTTGGTGCCTAGTGTTCCCCTATCCCTGTCATGTTTAAGAGCCATTATGGTAGAGAAAGTTGTGCCTGGTGCCTAATGTCTCCCCCAATTGACACAGATGAACTTGTCCTTGGTGGCTAATGCTCCCCTCTGACCCACATAGCTGAAGTAATCCATGCTAGTTAGTACTGCCTCTGACCCACATAGCTGAAGTAATCCATGCTAGTTAGTACTGCCTCTGAATCACAAAGCTGAACTAATCCCTGATGGGTGAGTGTTCTGCCCTGACCTACATAGTTGAAGTGCCCCCCCCCAAACCATTGTAGTTGAAGTAATCCATGGTGGCTACTGTTCCCCCAACTAGATGTTGCAGGTTTGCTCATTAGTGTAGGGGTGTGTGAAGGAATAACATCCACCCCAACCCACAAACACAGACAGACACACTCACACACACACACCCCTCCTCAACCAATCACAGAAATGCAGATTTATTCACTCATACACATACAACTACCTAACCTACCCACTCACTAATACAACCCCTACTGCTACCTCCCAGGCAGAGACAGACAGACACACACACTCACTCAAACATGCAACCCCTCACATACACTCATGCATACACATCCTTAAAACCAAATGATCACTAAACTCCACAACTCCTTCTTCTACTCCAATAAATGAACATGGCCTTATTGACCATGGTCATTACCGCTAGTGGCCAGGCATGGCCATGCTAAATTTACAACCAAGTGATTCGCTGAATGGCTTGGCTGCATAAATGGCTTACTGCAAGCAGTTCTGTGGGGGAAATCACATTGCTAATTAGCATATGCCGCTCCCTCGGATTATCTTATTAGCATTTAGCATAGCTGTGGAGATATCCCACCAGAGTTCTACATGTCTTCATGCAAAAGCACTGTAGAAGGGCTGTCTATGAATTTGAAAAAGTTACATGGTAACTTTTTGTAAATCAGCCTAGAGTTTAGTAAAACTTTCAAAGACAATAACAACATCTAAAGTATGGATGATGACATGATGAGGCAGTTGCATCATATCTTTCTTGTTATCCCTTTCTGGTACTAAGTTGCAGAAAGACCAATGCACATCTGGTCTGTCTATAAACCACATGCCTGTAGATCAAACATTTGCTGTATTGGTTGCAAATATAACTAACTATGCAATGTACCTCCTGAAAAGAGAATTTTTAGCTTTAAAGTGTTGAGGTTAGGTGTATGTCTGTGAACATTCCTAGTTTATAGCAAACTTGTGGTCTAGTGGCCTTCAAGAAGCTTGACAACACTTGCCCCATGCCAGAACTTGTACACAATCATGCATTCATTAAGTTTCTTCTTAAAGAGTGATAGTGAGTGATACTGATTAGCACTGAGGAAGAGAGTTTATTCCAAAATGAGAGAAGCATTATGTAATGAATCAGTCCTGCTTGCTACTAAAGTTTGCAAAGATTTTATGGTTGATGTGCATTAGCCAGTAATCTATAGTAGCTAGTGCCCCCTTCATTTATTATGAAGGCACAATCTTTCAAAGCTGCGTCAATCATTCAAGGCCCAGAATGTATGTCCAGGTTCCACCACAGAAGGTGCAATGAGTCCATAAGCTTCAAGGGGAAACTAAGGTGCCCAAATCTATTAGCGCTCTCAGTCACAAACCTTTCACACTGAACAAGGTATTTTGTTAATGCCCTATAGACAGGAACTGTCAGAACCATTGAAGGAAGAAGGAAAAGGGTACCTTTCCGAGACCTGCCGGATATTCCCATGACAATTTGAGATACACTAAAGACCTCCATAATGCTGTAGTGATCTGCTTATCAAACGGAGGACTTCTTATTATGAGTCTACCAAAATGTATTATGACAGTATTCAGTTAGAGTTGGTTTCCCTTTAAATAATAGATCAGAGGAATTATTTGCTCCCCAGACATGATAATGCTACATTTCCTGGTACTCCGAGTCAGACTACTGTTTTTACACCTTGAACTGATTGCATTCAACCCCTGGCAGTATACTAATTTCTCTGCACAGGAAAGGATAATCGTATTAAGTGTGTGATTGTCAGCAAATGTATTCATTCAAAAGGTCAAAAGGTGACCTTGATATCTGAGAAAAATATGTCCAAATGAAGGAGACTGAGCATAGCACCTCTGGGGCACTGTACTGATGGCTTCTTCTTGGCATGGGCAGCTGTCATGGAACTTTATCGGTTGGATTCTTCCGGAAAAGTAATTGGATGTCCAGTGGGTCATATTAACTCTGAATTCTTTACTATTCTTAAGTGTGGAATGGCATCACACACTTTGGCAAGATCAAAGCAGTCTGCAAACACTGGCAATCAATTCCTTAAGTCAGTTGTGATTTCCTGGAAGATTCATAGAGTCATAGATTCAAAAATTCATAGATTGTCCCTAGGCTAATGACCTGGGGGGGCCTTTCTAAGCCTAGCCAAGTTTTCCCGAAAGAATAATGATGTCCTGCATCCAAATAGGACATTGAAAGCCAGCTATTTATAAGCTACCTCTGTCCATAAGGGACTTGAGTGCCAGTGCATAGAGCAAGAAATCTGGACAAAGCCATAAATAAAAGTGGGACAAAGGCCCAAAAATAGGAACAATTTTTAAATATTGCCCTTACAAACTTAGAAAGTTCATAGAATAATAGTTTTTGCATTTGCATGAATTTTCTGAAGGGTATAAAGTCTGAAAGTCAAATGACTGTCATTAGTTTCTAACTTTTTTTAATGAAAAAGCACATCAGAAATATAATGCAAAAATCTGGACATTCTGTGAAAATCTGTACAGTTGAGAGGCATGACAGGCCCGGTATAAATTTCCTATTTCCCATTCACTTGTCTAGGTTGTGCTTAAGCTGCATTAGCGGGTGATCAGGGTTTAGAAGACATAGTCTACCTCTGACAAATACATTACTAAACACATCATGAATTAGTTTCACAACTATCTTCACCATAACTTTGCAGATAACGCTGCCACAAGTTAGGGGCAAAAGCAGCAGCAAGACCTTTGCTTAGCAACAGTTGATGAAATTCCATAAGATTTTGTTTAGTACTGTTAAAATAGCAGCTAAACCTCATTATCCATGCTTATATAACTGATGTTTTGGTGTTTTTAACATTAGAAAAGGTTACCATATTTGGTCTTATGTGATACATGAAGGCTTGCAATCTGGGTGCAGTAATAAGGATACTGTGAGGACTGACTTACTGAAATTGAGTTATATTTACTTTCAGGGATTTTAGTAATCTCTTAATTAAGAAAATACTGCCTAACTGAGCTTGATGCTGCTACAATCCTGGGAACTAGCCTAAATTTTCCTTACACAGCTGAAAAAATGTTTTAAGGTAATTTTCAGAATTTATAAAAAGTTGAAGTTCTAGGAGGAATTAGTTTCAGGGCTTGTTTTTGAAAGTTATTTTTTGACTAGATTAAATATTTTCTTAGTGACTGGGTGAAATGCTTTAAATCAGAAGTTTAGTCATTTGTTTTCATTTTTTGTATTTTTATTTTATTTATTTATTTATTTTTGCATAATCTCTCATGATTCTGACTCTGTAACATGTCTGTAAATTTACTTAAAGGTTGTATGGAACATGAATGTGATTAGTAATGCAATTATTAAGAGCATTTTAATTGTTTAAAGAGCAATTCTTTTTGGGTAGTGACTGTTGAGTTTCTAAAAAAGGTAGACTCTGGTTCTTGCATGTAATAAGGCAGTCTTGAGGCCCAACCTGAGAAGACAAGACAGATATTGTAGAACTAAAATGTGACTTGTTATTTTGTAAGATATCCAGTTATAAGAAGTTTACTAATTGTGCTAAGCATTTGTATAAATAAGGCTGAATGCACATTGTGCCTAATTCTTTCTAGTGGTATAATTATGGCACTCAATTGCAGGATAACAGAACTTCACATAATTAATGTGTTATGTTTCATTATTAGTTTATGCAGCTAAACTGATGTTCATGCTATTTCAAGGTAATGTAGGGATTTCTGAAATCACAAGGTATGCAGTATTATCAGGTGTTACTTGGATATCTGGTGTCTCTGCATTGTCTCGTAGGTCGAGTCTTCTATGATAGTTCTACTCCTGAATTTCATTTACAAGCTTTTTGGTAATTACAGATAAGCATCGGTATATGTATACCTAGCCAAATCAATTAACAAAATAGTGAACACTCATATGTGCAAACAAAAAAAAATCAATATAACATGATTGAAATACAAAAAAATGAAAAAAAAAGCAAAGCATTGTTTTATATAGGGACAAGCTCCTCTTGCACTTTCCGCAACATCTGATAATTATATATAAGAAGCTCCACGACTGCACAACAGTGAAGAAAAGGCAAACTTCCAGTACCCTCTAAACCATGATTTTGCACTTCCAGAGGCTGGCATTAGCAGAATAAAGAACATTTGCTCTTTCAAGTATTTAATGTTATAACCTCCAACCATATGTGAATATTATCATCTTCATCATCTTCAGTCTTCTTTTTCCCCATTTTCTATTTGAGGTTGGGGCATTGAGTCAACTGTTGCCATTTCTCTGTCAACTTCATGCCACCCTTCTATCTTCTTTGACAGTCAAAACCTTGTTCACCAGATTGTCTTCTGCTTTTCTGTACATGTCCAAACCACTGTAATCTGTTCTCTTCACCTTCTCTACAATTGGAGCTACTTTGGCTTCTGTTTTTATGTCCTCGTTTCTTTGCCTGTCCCACAGTGTGCATCTTACCACCCATCTCTGGCACTTCATCTCCATCACTTCTAGCTTTTTCAAGTGCTCTGTCTTTACTGCTCAGGCTTCTGTACCACATAGTAGTGCTGGTCGCACCACTATTTTGTAGACCTTAATTTTCAGCTTCTTTGGTATTCTTCTGTCATATACTACACCTGACACTCTGTGACAGGTAGCTGTAGCCCTCAGATTTTAGATTTAACCTCTGCATTCATTCTTCCTTTCTCCTCCACCACCCCTCCCAGATACTTGATAATGTTAACTTGTTCCACTATTTTCTGTTCCATCTCAATTTTCAGCTTTTTCTGATTTCTTCCATTTTCTGCCATTACAATTGTCTTATAGTATTCAGTTTCATCTCATGTGTCTTTAATTTTGCATTCCATTCCCTTATCCTTTGCTGAAGTTCTTGCTCATAGTCTGCTTATAGAGCCACATCATCTGCATACCCCAACTTTGTTGATCTGTCCCCTCCAACCTGTTTGCTGATGTAGTCCATCACCACTTTGAATAGGAATGGCCTCAGTGCTGAGCCCTGATGCACACCCAGTCCCACTGGGAAACCCTCTGTGACACTGAACACTGTTCATACTTGAGTCATTGGGTCATTGTACATATCGTGCATTAATTCTACCAATGTTTCTAGGACTTCAAACCACTACAGGACTGCCCAAATCAGCTTTCTTGGGACCTTGTCATATGCTTTCCAAAAGTCTAGGAATGCCCAGTTAAACTCTTTCCTCATCTCTAGCTTCTGCTCAAGTACCTGTCTCACTGTAAACATCAGGTCAGTTCTGCTGCATCCTGATCTGAATCTGAACTGCTCATCTCTCATCTTACTTTTTACTACTCTGCATATCCATTTGTCAGTCACTCTCTCTAGAACTTTCATTCAGTGTGGCAGTGTGATAGGAGCTTGATACCTCTATACTGCACACAGTATATACATTTACAAACACATACACACACACACACACACACACATATATATATATATATATATATATATATATATATATATATATATACTAAAAATTATCTAAACAACATTTGATCAACAGTAAAATGATCAACAGCAAAATATCTAAAGGTAAAAATATGTAATCTAAAAAAATAAAATAAACTGAAAACCTCTGACAAAATTGGAGTTTTACTAAGAAAGGGTATATGCTCTTTCCCACTGTTGGGCAACCCCCCCCCCCCCCCCGCAAAAACATTGAGAAAATATGGTTTGACTTTGTCTTATTCTTTGATGGTTTTCTCTGCGGTTAGATGCTGTCACATTTGTCAATGTTTTTGCATGAAAGCAAGCCCCTGTGCACACCCCTACACCCCTGCTAATTATATATGCCAAATTTGAGGTTGCACAACAGTCTTGTGTAGTGGTACTGCTAGGGAAAGGGGTTTTAGAGATGTAATGTGTAGGGGTACAGTAGGGTTAGGGTAAGAGTTTGTGTATGGGTCAGGGTTGGGTCAGTATACATGAGTAAGCCCCCCTCCACCACCTTACTCATGTGTATCTCAGGAAAGAATAGAGATAAAGGACCAGAAATGTGTGTCTGGGCAGCACGGAGATATAAAGCAAAACTGGTCTTTATTTTTCTGGGTTACTTTTCAAATAAACTGGCCTTTTGCATATTTAAGGAATGTGTACTGTTGGTTGTGGTATTATAATTTGGTCCCTGAGCTCCAAACAAAGGATTTGTGTACCAGGTGTTCTGACTATATAATACAGGCTCAAGAAGCATGCTTATCACAGATATCTTATATGTAGGAAAGAATGTCTGAATAACCTTCTGAATGATAGATCCATGAGTTAGGTATATAAATACTGTTTATGCATGGCACAAGATATTAGTAGTAATGTACCCATGGACATTATATTCCATTTATCTATGTTCTTTTTTACTGGAGACTTTATTTGTTTTTGGCAGTGTAACATTCGCTCTAGGTGATGGTCATTGCTGATGTGACACCCTGACCCTATGAGAAAAAGGGTGCCAATATTATTTGCAAACCACAATGAATTAATCAAAAAATAAAATTAAAACATTAGTATAAATGGAATACCCCTCACATACCTAACTCATTGATTTGTCATTCATAAGAGAATTACCTTCTGATTATATACTGCTTTGGTATCTGCCATTCTTTTAAAGTTGCCCTAACTTTTTAATTCTTGCTTACGTATAAAAAATTTCATAGGTTCATAGGTTGGTATTAGGCTACCGGCCCTAGGGCCTATACAAGCCTAGCCATAACAATTCCCTGGCTATTTCTTCCCACACTATTTATTTCCCTGGACCCCTGTCTAGCAGGGTGACTGGCATGATCCCGGGGTGAATTTCCTTTCTCCCATCCAATCGTCAAGGTTCCTTTTGAAGAGGGCCAAAGAGGCGCTCTGCTTGACATCTATGGGCAGTCTATTCCAGAGTCTGGGGAGTCTCTGGGTCAGGAACCTATTCCTCCAGTATGTTTTGTTTATTGTGATGACAAGGTTTAGATCCCTGGAGCGTGTGGCTCTGAGGGATTGGGATTTAAGTGTAGCATGTCCAAAAGCTCTGGGATTGACATGGCCTTGTATGTTAAGCAGAGATCACCTCTGAGTAGACGATATGCGACAGAGTATAGCTGGAGTTTTTAAGGTGGTCAGCGTAGGGTATCTGCTTTAGGCCTGTGATTCTTTTAGTGAGATATTTCTGCGGCCTTTCCAGTTGTTGCAGATGTCTTGAGAGGTACATACCGAATGGGGTGTTGTATTCTATAATGGGTCTAATGAGGGATGAGTACAGTGGGACAATGACCTTTTTTTTTCTGGATCAAAAGCCCTAAGTGATGAGTTGTGCCACATAGAAGAATTTCCTGACTGTTGTAGTAATGTGGTTATCGAAGGTGAGACCACTGTCCACTTGTGTCCCCAAGTCTCTTATCACACTTTCGGTGTTTAGTGTACTGCCACCTATGTGGTAATTCATGGGTACATGTTTTTTCCCAAAGGGGATAACTATACATTTCTTGGCATTGAGCTTGCGCCCATGGCTCTGGCACAAAGCATCTGTTTCTGTAAGGCCCTTTTGTAGAGTATCTACATCATTTGGGAATTCAATAATGGCTCCCAAGTTGCAGTCATCTGCAAACTTTGTTAGTCAGAGTCCCTTAGTGTTGGTCTGTACTTCAGAGACGTAGATGCCAAGCAAGAGTGGTCCCAGGACTGAACCCTGAGGTACTTCACTTGTCACTTGTCTGGAGCTGGATTTGGAGTCGGCTACTTTTACAGTATGGGTTCTGTCAGTAGGTCAGTTGGCAACCCATCGAGTAACGTAGGGATTAATGCCCAGCTTAGTAAGTCTATCTATGATTCCAGAGTGGGGGATGGTGTCAAAGGCCTTGGTAAGGTCCAGATAGGCTGTGTGAATCGCCTTACCCTCGTCCAAGGCTCTGGAGACTGATTTGAAGAAGTTAATCAGGTTCAGGAGACAAGATTGGCCCTTCACGAACTTAAACTGAGTGGGGTCCAGTGTTTGAAGGTTGCCAATGTCTTTGTTTATAAGTTCCATGATAATACGTTCCATGGCGTTGCAGATCAGGCTCATCAGACTGTTGGGACAGTGGTTCCTAGGATCCAAGGTGGATCCCCCCTTGTGGAGTGGGATAACTGTAGCTGTGCACCACTCAGTGGGCATGAAGCCTGAGGTGAGGCTATGATTAAACATGACACTTAGGTGAGGTGCCAGTTCATTTTGTAGTTCATGTAATACACAGCCCGGGATGTCATCTGGTCCCATGGATGGTGTATTCTTAGCTTTGGAAAGTGCGTTCTTTACCTGTGTGGCTCTTATTACCGGAATCATGTGCACAAAACTATTCATTTTGTGCAAAACTATATATTAAACAACTTCTGAGCTGATGGCTTACTGCTGTCACATTTTGTATTAACATTATTCATATTTGATGACACAGGCAGGAAGCATGGATGTGCCCTTCCTTCGGGAAGGGGAGTGTGCATGTTCAGGTCATATTCATGTGGGTTTATTTCTCTGATTGAATGTGTTGGTGGGGCAGTCCTGCTGACATCATCCCCTTGCAGTCATTAGGGGTGGTGCAGTACTGATGTCCACTGTACACCCCACACAAAGATTGTCATAGGTCATGTGCAAGGCATGAAGATTAAAAGAAAAAAATCTCAGAACACTCCTGATGTCTGCCTAAATGATGATCCCTCTTTGCTGACAACTGCGCCCGGTGCTGAGGAATTGGATAAGTGAAACAGCAGAGTAGGGCAACAATTTCAATAAAGCATTATTTATATTTCCTTTTCAATTAATATGAGAAAATTTGAGAAAATGATATTTTCTTGTTTCTTTCTGATCACTAACTGTAAAGTAAGAAAACGTATCTATTGGTAGCCATAACACATCAGAGATACTTCAGATGCAGCTAACGTTGGGGAAGTCAGTGATTCAGGTCATAGCCTGCTATAGGTCCCCAACCATGTCCTAAGGCTCAAACTCCACTTTCCTAAGCACCCTGAAGAATATTAGGGTCCAACGCAACACTCTCATACTGGGTGAATTCAACTATCCCTCCATTAACTGGGAAAACTACTCATGTACCAATACACTTGCCCAACGTTTCCTGGAATTCATTAATTCCAATGCCCTGGACCAGCTCATTCTTACCCTCACTAGAGGTAGCAACATCCTTAACCCAGTCATTACTAACATGGGCAACCGTAGCTCTACACCAATAATTAACTCCTCCCTGGTTAGATCCGACCACAAACTAATCACCTTGGAAATCCATATCCCTCCCACCTCCCCATTCCCCCGCAAAGGTAACCACCATGAAAAAGTTCTCCAACGCTAACTTTGGGTTCCTAAAAACAGAGGTGGCTAACTTCACGGCACCCATGCAAATGGAGAATATTTGCATGACCGGCGAATCATACACCAATGCACTATACGAACACGTAAATAAATGCTTGGATCTCGCCATACCAAATAGAACCAAGATGCTCTCCTCCACAAAAAGGAAGACAATCTGGTGGTCCCCTGCCATAAACAAACTATATAACAGAAGGAGGAAACTGATGCAGAATAAGGTGAAGTCCCAAGACTGGAAAAACTCTCTTATCAGCCTCGACAAAAAGTTGAGATTCCTCATCAAATCCTCTAAATCTAGCTATGAAAACAGAATTGCAGCAGATAGTAAAGACAACCACAGGGCCTTCTATAGTTATGTAAAGAATCTCCACGGCAACACCCAGATTTGTTCTGAGCTATTGCACAATGGTACCTCCTATACTGAGTCAACAGATATTGCCAATACACTGGCCGGCAGATTCAGTGCCAACTTTACCCCCCCCCCCCAAAGGACCAATCACAATACCAGCAGATTGCCAGGCAGCCAGTATTACTGCTGCAAAGGTTAAAACAGAACTGTCCAAGGCCAAGAATACTTATATGGGACCTGATAATATCCCTGGTTGTGTTCTACATGAACTACAGCATGAACTGAAACCTCATCTGTGTGCCCTTTACAGTCATAGCCTCACTTCAGGCTTTGTCCCTACCAAATGGTGCACTGCTACAGTCATCCCTGTCCAGAAAGGAGGAGTGACTACAGACCCTGGGAACTATTGCCCCATTAGCCTGACGAGTCTGATATGCAAAGCTATGGAACACATCATCGTGAACCTAATAAACAAGGATATAGGGGAATCTCCAAGCTCTGAATCCCACATAGTTTGGTTTTGTAAAGGGTAGATCATGCCTCCTCGCTACTCAACCTGGTTGACTTCTTTGAGTTAGTCACCAGAGTTGTGGATGAAGGCAAGGTGGTTCATACAGCTTACCTTGATCTGGCCAAGGCCTTTGATACCATTCCCCACTCTGGAATCATAGAAAAACTAACTAAGCTAGGCATCAATCCCTATATTACTAGGTGGGTTGCAAACTGGCTCACAGATAGAATCCACAGTGTGAAAGTAGCTGACTCCAAGTCAAACTGCCGACCAGTCACGAGTGGAGTCCCACAGGGTTTGATCCTGGGTCCTCTCCTGTTTGGTATCTACTTCTCTGAAGTCTAGGCCAACACGAAGGGACTCTGGCTAACAAAGTTCGTAGATGATTGCAAGTTGGGAGCTATTATTAACTCCCCAAGTGATGTTGACATCCTACAGAAAGGCCTCACTGAGACCAGTGACTGGTGACAGAACCATGGCCTTAAGCTCAATGCCAAAAAATGTGTCGTCATCCCCTTTTGGAAAAAAACGGTTCCCATGAATTACCACATTGATTGGTAGTCCACTGAACACAGAAGGCATTATTAGAGATCTGGGAACACAGGTTGACAGCAACCTCTCTTTTGACCACCATATTGCCACTGTGGTCAGAAAGTCCTTCTATGTGGCACATCTCATTACTAAGGGTTTTGCATCCAGGAAGAAAGAGGTCATTGTCTCCCTCTACTCTTCCCTCATTAGGCCAGTCATAGAGTACAATGCCCCATTTGACATGTACCTCACTAGACACCTGCAACAACTGGAGAGGCCGCAATAGTTCCTCACAAAGAGGATCCTAGACCTTAAATACTTGTCCTATATGGACAGACTCAAAAAACTCCAACTATTCTCTGCCTCATATCGCCTACTTAGAGGCGATCTCTGCTTGACTTACAAAGCCATGTCTGACCCAGCTCTGTTAGAAATGCTACATCTAAAAAAATCCCAATCCCTCCGCACCACATGCTCCAGAGACCTCAACCTCAATACCACAATCAACAGAACATACTGGAGGGACAGGTTCATAACCCAGAGACTGCCCATGCTATGGAATGGACTTCCTATACATGTCAAACAGAGCACCTCACTGGCCCTCTTCAAGAGAAATCTTGATGAGTGGATGGGAAATAGAAAATTCACCCTGGGGGATCACTCCAGTGGCTCTACTCAACAGAGGCACTGGGAACTAAGGTTGGGTGGCACAATGCCAGGGTAATCCTATAGTTTAGTCTTGTAAAGGCTCCAGGGCCATTAGCCTAGTACACACCTATGAACCTATTCACACACACACACACACACACACTCACACACACACACACACACACACACACACACACACACACACACACACACACACACCTATAACACAGCTGATTTTGTTAATTTTAGATAGATGGACAGACACACATACATAACACTTAATTTTATTGATGTTTTTATGTTTGGATACTGGTTTAATGGATAATGAAGAGAACACATATATAATAACCCTTTTGTTTTAAACTTATTCAGCTTTATTTGCTTAAAAAATGGAAATGTTGTATCTCTTTCCCATTTTGCAACTAGAAGGAAAGCAATTATGTTTCAAAAATAAGAGCATTGTACCATACAGTTACAGCTGTTTTAGATTTTAATTTATTTGACCTCGATTGTTAACCAGTGACTAATTTCTGTATGTCCAATCTTTTAATATTTTTTCTCTATCCACTGACAAGTTTATAACTTTGGACTAACTTTCTAAGTAAAAGTGTAAAATAGCACATAACTATTTTTTATTAATGGATTAGACAGTGGTTTTTGTTTTTGTGTTTTTAGATTTGTTGAAGTTGTGAGGGGAAAGCCTGGCACTGACAGGGTTTAAATCATACCAAAGACAATTAAATGTTATACGAAATATGTGAATGACAGAGATGGTGGTCTCTGAAGTTTGACCAACAGAGGGATGGTATCTGATTTCACACCACTAGCACCCAATATGTCAAAGTAGACAAGATACACACAAATCTGACTCATTAAAGAATTTCCCAAAAACATCCTGGCCTAATACATATACAGGGAATACTTACTCCTGCCATAGGTATGGGCTTCCAAAATCTACACTCAGACTACGTCTATATACAGACCAGTTATTTGGCTGAATCATTTGGCTTAGCATCCCAGGCCCCTTTCTCACCACTCTCTCTGTGTAAGTCAGTATCTTCCAGTGCCCCATACCCACAGTAATTGGCTGTCAAACAAGTTATTATTTTCACAGCGCGCGCACACACACACACACACACACACACACACACACACACACACACACACACACACACGCACACACACACACACACACTTACACACACATGCACACACATGCACACGCACACACACACACACACACACACACACACACACACACACACACACACATGCACACAGACGCACACACACACACACACATTCTCACACACACACACACACACACACACACACACACACACACACACACACACACACGCACACACACACACACGCACACACACACGCACACACACACACACACACACACACACACACACACACACACACACACAGATGCACACACACACACACACACACACACACACACACACACACACACACACACACACACATACATACATACACACGCACACAGACACACACACACACACACACACACACACACACACACACACACACACACACACACACACACACACACACACACACACAGTTCCCAAGGAAAGAATTCCTCATTTACAACAATCTTCATCCTGGCAAGGTAGTACTATCACCACCCTATATATGATTAGCGATCAGCCCATCAGTTACCTGTGCTACTCTTGAACTATATCTACTGGTAAAAAATAAATAAATAAATAAAAATAATAATAATAATAGTAAACATAACTGGTAATATGCAGATCAGACTAGCAAATTTGAGGTGGATACCAACAGCTTCATAACCAACCTAATAAATAATACCATCACCTCAGATAATAATATATAAATACATGCCAGCCTTAAATTGTTAAAAATGAATAAAACTTTACTTAGATAATAAAGAAGTTAAAGTGGTGCTGATACAAATTAAATATGCAATAGGTTTAAATACTTGCACAATGAGTAGAAAACAATAATCAGGTACACATGCAAAATATCTGAAGAAAATATCTAACTAAGCTAAATAATTACCCTACCTGTCTTTACCTTGAAATTATGGAACCTTTAGCTCTGATAATTTTAATACAGTTTACAAAGCAGACTGCAGACAGCAATTAAATTGATGTAGATACCAAGGTCTTCCAAGCAAGATATGCTCTACTCTAGTTTCACCTCAACTTAAACAATTAAGTTTTATTATTTTTTCTCCTTTTCTCCAGAAGCCAGAGCTCATTTACTCAGTTCTTTCTAAAACACAAAAAGACCAGGATTTTGAATACTAGTGTTAACTCCAACCATACAGCTCTAGACTCGAGTTTCCCAATTGCCTATTTTATGGCCTTCCTACCATTACAGACAACAAATCAATCTATATCGGTAAAACTTTCCAGGAGAACAGAGTTACAGGCTTTTTTTTCTAAAATAGGAAACATCTTTATTGACTCATTACTTAAGACATAGGCAATCAAACATATTTTCAGTTCCAAACATTATGCATCACATACAATCTGCCATACAGTCATTGTCGTTCGACCATTTCATAGCTAGTTCAATTCCTGCCTTTCTTTAGACCTCATTCCTCCTTCAAAACATTATTGAGGATGTATTTTTCCCACAATTCCCATGTTTTCTATGTAATTTGCTTCTACCCTTCTCTAAAGATCCCACTTCCAGCTCTTTTATTTCTGTTACTATATTCACCACTTCTAGTATGGTTGGTTTAGACTTTGATTTCCATTTTCTAGCAATTGCTTTTTTGGCACCAGAATTAGGTGGTTACTATGCCTAGGCAATTCCAATTCAGTATTACAGCTCAAAAAAAAATGTTTCCTTACTTACACCAATTTGCTTTCCCAGTATTTCTGACAAAGTAGTCTGTAGGATTTTTTTTTAAGTCTGCCAAATCATTACACTCTCAGAAAATATGTTCCCAGTTATCACTTTCTTCCCCATCATACCTCCAACATTTGTAATCTACCTAAGGAAAAATGCTTTGGAGTCTGCTTGGGGTATAAAAATAGCTATACAAACACTTCCAAGCAAAGATACTAAATCTTCTAGACTTTGTTGCATATTGGGAGCCATACATACATCCTTATATTCTTTCTTCATGAATTGCTTATCCAGTCTCTCTTCCCAATCCTTTCTAACCACCTCTAATTTGTCCTATAGTTAAGATTGCTATATTTTATATGTACTACTAATTATCTTTTTTATCAGCAGCTTCTGTTCTAGATTCTACTAAAAACCATATATTTCAATCAGGATCCCCTATTTCTTTCACGTTGCCTGTACTCTGATATCAAACCTTGATAGAGAAGACAGTTTCTAACCTGCAGTCCAAATGTATTATTGGCCTCTTCCCATTCTATTACCTTTCCCTCTCTAATTATTGGCTTCCAATGCTTTGGTGTCTTTGCCAGTTCTCTCCACTAAATTCCAGCCCCCTCTTGCCTATTCTCTATACCCCTAATTGCAGTAATCCCTATCTGCAGTATCTCCTTTCTCCATTGTCATGTTGGCTTAATTCTTAAAATACTTTCTGCTAATTTATGAACATAATATTCTGTATGATTATTGTCATTCTCCTTAAAGATCTGCATCCAAAATTCCATTCTATCCTTATTTCTTGAGCTTCCCCCCTGTTTCATCATCATTCCTTTCCACTTTGAATTATAGGTTTCTGCTTGCGCTATGTATAGGAGCCTTAACTGTGTAGCTCTGAAATACCCCTTTAAGTCAGGTAATGTCAAACCACCTAAGTCTGTTGAGAGGATCAAGTGATTCTGCTTGACTCTTGCCCTCTCAGATTAAATCCTTCAACTCTTTATTATTAATATTCCTATTCACAACTTCTTCTCTGGTTGATAAAAGTATGCTTGACCTGTGTGTAAAACTAAAGGGACTAAAACATGTTCACTGTTTGCATCCATATCCATAAAACAGAGCTTCCAGTTTCTCATCTTTTGTATTATCTTTTGTTTAGTCTCTTTTCACATATGCTTAGCTACCATAACAGAATCCCATTTAACCCTTACTCCTAAGTATTTCATCTTATCAGGTCCCTATAAATATGTGCATTGCTGAATATATTTATGAATAAGTACATAGCTTACAGCTATTACCTTTGTTTCATATTCATTAATTCATTTTGTATCCTGAAAAGACTTGAAACTGTCTGAGAATTTTCCACAACACTAAAATATCCTTTTCTGGTTTAATCAGGTACAAAATAATATCATCTGCCAATAAAGCCTACTTTTCTTGGTTACCATCCCAATTATATCCTTGAATTTCTGAGTCCCTTATTTTCTTTGCCAATGGTTCTAAATACAGCACAAATAACAAAGGGGGCACCCCTGCCTGGTTTCTCTGTTCAAACAGAACTTATTAGAGAGGAACCAGCATAAACTTTAAGTTTTACCTCCAATCCCCCATATATCCTCCTAATTAACCTTATTATCAGGGAATGAAAACACTTTATTGCTCCAATGATGAAATCCCAGTGTACTCTATTGACTGCTTTCTCTGCATCAAGAACCACCAACAAAAGTGGAATTTGCTTACATTCTGCTTCCCTGTAGATCATCATTGTTCTTTCAATGTTGTCAAATGTTTCTCTTCCCTCCACAAAGCCACATTGAGCCATATCTATCAATTTTTAGCATCACCTTTGCCATTCTTTTGGCCTTTATAGACATAATCACTTTATAATCCTGGTTTAGAATAGAAATAGGCCTACATGAAGCTGGATCTGATGGGTCTTTATGATCTTTAGGTATTACAGCTACCACTGCTTTCTTCCAGAATGGTGGTGCTTCTCCTCCTTTTAAAATACTGTTAAGCAAAGACTTCCAGATCTTTATCACCATCTTCCCTTTTAGCTTGCAAACTTCTACAAGAATACCATCTATTCCTGGAGACCTTCCTGTAGATTGGTTAGACATCACAATTTTATCTCATCTCCTCCTATCCTGTTATTAACTTAGCCTCATCTACCTTTAACCTTGGCATATTTAATTCCTCCATAAACATTTCCATTAGTACACTTTCTTGATTTTTCACTTTTCTCTACTTTATACAGACTTTCATAAACAGGCTTTGGACACATCTCTGTGTTATGAAAAAGGACAAATACAATTCTTCTGCCACTGTTAGGATATCTTATAAATGCAACTTAGCAGTTAGGTCTCGGTTACATATTTTACAAACCTTAAATATAGCTTATAAATATGTTATAGTCTGAAATAAAAAAAAAAGTAAAGTACAATCAGCATGATGTTGTAAGCAGAGAAGGCGCTGTCTGTGGCCTAGGTGACATTGGTTTGATTAGTAGCTCAGGCATCCAAGAAACTGGAAAGGAAGGATGGGAGGGGTGTGTGTCTAAGAGCACACAATGTGATATGACTTCTCTGGTGAAGACCAGAGAAGCCATCACAGGATGTTATCATGGATAGGTAAAGTGGCTTGCTGATACCAACCCTTTGCAGAAGTAATGGGTGGCTAGTTCTTTGTGGATCACCCATTGCACTCTCCATCCAGGAATGTTACTAGGCACATGCAAGAGGTGAGTAAGTAGAATATCCTATGGCAGCAATATGACACTGTTCCTGGATGCCTCTATCTCCTGATTGGCTCTAACACTTACTGAAGTCAGTCTAGGAGAGTAAGGAGGGGTAGGCAGACTCAGTAAATGAGGAGAACACCAGGATCTGTATGGGGAAAATGTTAAGAGAAAAAAGAAAAGCAAAGTACAGAGGTCACATTTTAAGTAAGTTTTCTCTACCTTGGCATCAAAGGGATATACAGGTGGAATTGGTTTGTTAAAATTGTTGGGACTGTGGTTTAAGTTACTTCATACTGGTTCTGTTTTTGGTGGTTATTTCTTACCATGTGCAGCTTCAGGAATCATTCTTTTCAACGTGTGGGTTCTTTTAGATTGTAGTCATGGGATTTAGTTTACATGTACTGTTTCAGACGGTATTAGTAGACTTTCTGTCTCTAAGGGTTTGCTGGAGTGGACATGTTGTGTAAAGTGCTTCCCAGCCTTCAGCTTGCTGCAATTGGCCTGAAGATAATGCTGAATTATCTCATTAGAGGATTATGGAGGACCTAAAAGAACATCTGTACTTCACATTTTGAGACACTTTATTTATTTTTTTTTAATACGGATAGTAGTGTAATATATTTCACTTATTTATACCCTTTTTGTCCACATTGCATGGAGACCATTATCTCTCTTGCAACCCATTCAGCCCATTTGTTCATTGTAGGATTTCAGCCTGTCACAGGATGGTGTTATTCAAGCAGCCATTATTGGCTGGGTCTGCAGTGTGGGGCGATCAGATATATGATCTACCACACGTGCCCATCTCCAGCTATAAAATGGACTGCTTAGTATGAATGCCACCTCATCCCCATAATAGCCCAATTGCTGCTGGTATAATCACATTACCTACACATTACCAGCAGTGGATGTATAGCTGCCCCGGTGCAGTCTTATTACCTGGCACCATCCAATAAATGTATAAAATAACAATATTTGTGTTGCCTACCTAATGACTGACTATTGACCGAGGTACTGGGGAAGCCAATGACGGCTAATTAGAGAGTGCCCTTTTGTGAGTGAGTCAACACTATTCTCTTTCTCCAGTTCTCTATCATTGACTCCTCCAGTATCTGGGTCTGTAGTCAGTCCTATGTAATCTGATTCATAGTCAGGCCTTCATCCTTCTTCATTAGGTAGGCAACACCAATACTGTTGTTTTATACATTTATTAGAAAGGTCCAGGGCATAGGACTGCATTTGTTGTGGAGTCATTGGCACTAATTATGTTGTACATGTTTTCTGTCTTTCATTTTTTTTATTCTAGGTTCAATCTGATTTTGTGGAGTTTGGATGGCAGCTCTTTCCTTTTCTGTAGGATATTCTGTTACAGGTTTTATGTTTGGGTTGGTTGCATTTTTCTCTTGTGTTTGGGGATAGGAATTCTTTTAGATATTAGTTCAATGCCCGTTTATTGAGTTTGATGATTCTGAGGCAAGTATAACTATTTCATATTTATTTTAGAATGTGCAGTATTTCCATTCCTGTAATGCATAATATGTTTTAACTATTGTTTAAAATCTCCGGGTAGTGTGATAGGTTTTACTGTAATACTGCAGTGCAGTGAATGTTGCAGTTTCATGGGGGTGTTGAAACTATGGTTATCTGTTAATTATGCAAGATTTTATTTATTTATTTTGTTTTTAACTATGATAATGGCTGATTAAACACTGTATGTTTAATTTAGATTAGGTTTATGATTTTGCTAGTTGACAGTGTTTTAAAGAGGTGAGTGTGTGACTATAGTATGAGGTCTATTATGTTTTTTCTAGGAGAATTGTGGTTGTTTCCATTGTCATTCTGTTTATTGAATTTATATTGTTTTAGCTTGTGGATATACTATCTCTAGCCAGTGTCCCTGTTTATCGTTGTGTCTTCCAGACCTTATTTCATCCCCCTGGATTATGTTTCTGATTCGTGGGAATCTCACCAGCAACTGCTTCTGCAATGGGGAGGGATTTCTTTTATGCTCTACCCTTATGTTCTTCCCCTATGTCCATCCTGGAATTGTCCAAGGGCTACTCCCTTCTTTATGACCACAACTCCATGGCGAGAGCACTGAGATGAGTGTCTACCCCACCAAATCAGGATACGCAGGCCCATCTGTCCCTACCAGAACCTCAAATACCTGAGCTGCAGTTAGGGCTTACGCTCTCTATGCCATAGTTCTGGCTATGCTGGGAGCCTTTTAGTAGTTTTACTGATTTTAATATAATGTGTGGACTATTCTGATGTTTGCACTTCTGCTGTTAAACTTAGATCGATTTTTGACAAAGACAGAATAATCACAACATATCTGACATAGGCAGGAAAATAATAAATTATATTTATCATCACTTTGCATTTGATGAATATGTTATCACCATAGCACCGTACATCAGCTATCAGCATCCAGGAAAGTGATACTTGTTTATTTTTGTTTTGGTTCAGAAATTACTTTTTGGCAAATAAGACACCATTCCCATGCATTGGATTAATATAATAATATCAAACATTTAACCTTATTTTTATGGAAAATATCTCATATTCGTGCTGCTCATGCAGAATACACATTTGATTCAGCTTATGAAGTAAATGGTAACATTTTTTACTCACAGAAATAACAATGTTTACTTTGGAAATGAACAGAACACTTACCCCAAGATCTTCATTAGCCAGGAAAGCTTCTTTGCTGCTTAGCCAACTTTCATTCTGGTCAATGTAACCATAGAACACCTACAAAAGGATAAGAAAACACAATCAAGTATTACTTGTCTGGCCTCAAGAGAACATGCAGGGATCTGTTTTGAAGCTAACCATTGTGAATCTAATAATTATTTATTATTTAACGTTTGTTTACCGGGAAAGTCTAACTGGACACCAGTCCATTTTCAGCGGAGGCTCGGAGAGATAAGCTCCAGTAAACAGTATAAATATGTAAACAAGAAAAAATCATAATACAACAATATAATACAACAACTCAAACAATACAACAATGTTGTGCAATACAGCATCTAGTGGAAACAATAACAAAAGAGCAATACTTACATTTAGTAAAGAAGAAGACAAGTCACAATAGAATGAGGAAAGAGAATGAGGTGTATAGTAAAGTAGCAACAAATATAACAGATGTAGTTAGATATAAAGAGCTCATAATTATCCAGGATGATAGCAAAGACAGAGCCAGTTTTCCATAAAGTGAGATTTTAGGAGCCTTTTAAACTGTGCCAAAGAGCAGTCAGAGGAAATATTGGATGGGAGTTTGTTTCACACTTTAGCAATAACATTGGAGAAGAGAGTCACCAGCTGAGTTGTTAGCTTTGGTAGCTTTTAACAACACTTTGTTACTAGAGCACAGGGGTCTGATAGTGGTATATGATTGTATTATATTGTTGTGAGCAGGGATTTTATCTGGCTGGTGTAGGATCTTGTGGGCAAGAATAAGTTGGTTGTAATGTACCAACTGAGGAAATTCAAGCCAGTTAAGTTGTTTAAGTGCAGTGCAGTGATGTTATCTATGTGAGGCATTAGTAGCAAATTTGGCAATTTTATTGTAGCAAGATTCAAGTCTGATAAGATTAGTTTTACGGAGGTTGGTTAGTATTGGGGAGACATATAAGAGAGTTGACAGAAGGTATGTACGGGCGATAGCATTTTTGTGGAGTTTGATAGGAACTGCTTGTTTCTGTATAGAAGACCTATTTTCTTGTGAGCCTTTTTAATAATTTAAACAATGTGGATGTCAAATTTCAGATTATTGTCAATTTCAATGCCTAACAGTTTTGTATGTGTTACTGGGGCAATAAAGGTTTTATTTTTGGACTCCAAGTTGAATGTGAAATGAGAAGAGGGAGTTCTAGAAGGGTAAAAGAGAATTATTTTATTGGGGTTTACAATGTGGTTTGATTTGATTAGCCATGCTTCTACAGATAGGAATGAATCCTGAGTTATGGTGTGAAGGTCTACTAGGGAGGAAGCTGCACATATAAGGGTAGAATCATCTGTATATTGTATAATGCAGGCATGAGGAGTGGAGTTGGAAAGTTGATTGGTGAAGAGGGAGAAGAGTAGAGGTCCAAGGATGGAGCCTTGAGGGACCCCTAAGGTAACTGGTAAGAGAGTAGAGAGGTGGTGTTGCCAAACTACTGCCTGCTGACATCCAGATAAATAGCTTTGAAACCAATTGATAGAGCAGCTGGAAAGATTTAGACATGATAGGACATCAATCAGTTTGTTATGATTTACCATATCAAAGGCTTTGGACAAGTCTAAAACTATGACAGATACAAATTGTCCTTGATTTCTAAAGTCAATAACTGTGTTAGAAAAGGTGAGTAGGGCAGTGGTGGTACTGTGATAGGGATGGAAACCATGTTGTGTGGTAGATAGTAATTTGTGGGTGTGAAGGTAATCCATGAGTTGAGTATGACTGACTGTCTAGGATTTTAGAAAATGAAGATAGAATGGCAATCGGGCTAGGTTCAGTGGAATTGAATCATTTATGTATGGGAATAATGTGGGAGATCTTCCAGTAACAGGTACTGTGCTCTCAGCTATGGATCTATTAATGAGTATTGCTACAGGATATGGTATTCCTTCAGTGGCAATCTGATATTCTGCAGGGAGATTATCTGCAGCTAGGGTAGTAGGTTTAAATTTAAGCAGTAATTTTTTTATGGCATCTACAGACACTGGTTGTAATGTAAATTGGTTGGGGGTATTTTGGGGGGGGTGTTGCTGGGCTTGGAAAAACAGGGGCAAGGTTACTGGAGCTGTTACAGGAATTGGCAAGAGCTAAGATAGTTTCTGTAAAGTATTTATTAAATTGAGTTGCTATGTTATTAGAGTCGCTGTTTGAGCTTGGAGATGGGGTTGTTGTTTTACCTGGTGATAGTATATTTTTGACTACAGCCCAAAACTTTTGGGGATTGTTGTGATGTTTTTTCTGAATATTATGGTAGTAGTTAATTTTGAATAGTTTTATAAGTTTTTTGGATTTGTTTTGAAGTTCTAGGAATGTTTGTTTAGTAGTTAGGGTTTTAAATTTATGATATTGTTCCAAGGCCTTGTCTCTAGATTTAAGAAGGGATCTACGCTCTTTACTCAGCCAGGGGGCATAATTGGTCTTAACTCTGATGGTTCTGGGGGGAACATGACAGTTTAAAATATCTAAAAATGTAGTGTTAAAGGAGTTAACAGCATCTTCTAGGGAAAGTTGTTTGAGTCCCAGTTACAACAGTTTAGGGCAGCGATGAATCTGTGTGGGTTGAAATCTTTTTTGTTTCTAATAGTCTGGTATGTGATCTGGTTATTGTGGAATGTACTGGTGTGTACAAGAAAAGTAGATATGTGGTCACTTAGTCCATCAGGAAGACAACCTGCCTGAGATGATAAGGAAGGAATGTTAACCAGAACCCAGTCTAGGATAGATTGGCGTTTGGTAGATTTGTCAGTTCTAGTGGTAGATGTAATAAGCTGGGTGAACCCATGTAGATCAATATGAGATGTTGGGTTCTGAGAGGGGCAATCTATTGAATTAATATTGAAGTCACCCATCAGTACTGCTTCCTGTGGGAGGTAAGTAGAGGACCATTGTAGTGTGTCTTCCAATGTGGGAATATGGTTTCCTGGAGGTATATAACCAGCAATGATGTTGATATATTTTTTTGGGTTGATTTTAATTTGCTAAAGATTAGTTCTGAATTTCCAAAGTCAGGAATGATTAGATCAATGTAATCTAATGTTAGGTGATCTTTAAAAACAATAGCTACCCCTCTCCCTTTTTAGTTAACCTGGACTTATGTAGCATATTATATCCAGGAGGTGCAAATTCATTGTTATTATTGGTGGGTTTTAGACAAGTTTCTGTTAGTATTACAATGCCAGGAGAATAGAGGGAAAGTAAAGCATATAGATCACAAACTTTATTAATAGTGCTTCTTACATTCATATTAAGAAGAAGAAGAAAATATTTGTTTTTAGTATGAAGTTGAGAACAGCTGGCTGTGATAAGACAATTAACTGTGTTTTGTAGTGGGATGGGGCCAGGATTAGGGTGAACATCACCAGATTGGCATAATTGCTTTAAGAGGTGTAATAGTAGTTTGGTAAATTTTAGTTAGCATGTTTTAGACAAGTTAGAGAAGTGTTTGGTGGGGGTTGGAATTTATTTACATGATAGTCTAGGTAGTTGATACAGAACAGACTTGGAGCAATGGTAAAGTTTACTGAGTTGTCTGGGTGGAGTACTGAGGAGGTTTGCCAAGGAGGATTATTGGCTGACAGATACAGGCAATTATAAGAGGTGAGGTAGAATAAAATTAAAAGGAGAGAAGATACGGCAATGTGTAGGACTACTAATTTAGAGAGTTCCCCATAGGGTTGAAGCATATTTTTAGGAAGTCTAGATACTTGGAACAGTAGAAGAGGTAAACGAATAGATAAAGTGTATAGGAAATGCAATGCCTTAAGGTAGTGAGTAGAAAACATGCACTAGAACAGAGGAGGCATTACCAAATAAGTAAATAATGGTCACACCTTATTAAAAAAAACTTGGATGAATTAAAGAAAGGATTGTTTATCAAATTGTCTAGGAGGCTACTGGGTGGTTCTATGTGGGTGGATTCAGTTAATAGACTGACCTACAAAACAGCTCTGAGTAATGAACTACTGGGTTGTAATTGGTGGTTATATAGGGCTGGGATTTAGGTAGCATGGTGGTGGTGGCAGTATCATGCTTTGTGGTTGCTTTTCTTCAGCTGGAACTGGGGCTTTAGTCAAGGTGGAGGGAATTATGAACAGTTCCAAATATTAGTCACTTTTGGCTCAAAACCTTCAGGTGTCTACTAGAAAGCTGAAGATGAAGAGGAATTTCACCTTTCAACATGACAATGACCCCAAGCATACATCTAAATCAACAAAAGAATGGCTTCACAAGAAGAAAATTAAAGTTTTGGAATGGCCCAGCCAGAGCCCAGACCTGAATCCAATAGAAAATCTGTGGGCTGACCTGAAGAGGGCTGTGCACAAGAGATGTCCTCATAATCTGAAAGATTTGGAGTGCTTTTGCAAGGAAGAGTGGGCAAATATTGCCAAGTCAAGATGTCCCATGCTGATAGACTCCTACCCAAGACTAAATGCTGTAGTTAAATCAAAAGGTGCATTAATAAAGTATTAGTTTAAGGGTGTGCACACTTATGCAACCAGCTTATTGTACTTTTTTTATTTTTTATATTTTTTCACTAACAGATTTGTTTGTTTTTCAAATGAATTGTACAGGTTATAGGTCACATTAAAGGTGGAAAAGTTTTGGAATTATTTATTGTGGTCTCATTTTTTTTATATCACAAAAAAACTGTGAGTTTAACAGGGGTGTGTAAACTTTTTATATCCACTGTATATAATTATATCTTTTTCTGTCTGAATATGTATTTACAAGATGGTGGAGTTGCCTTTCCTTGAGTACCATAATGTCGATCACAAATCATCGAGTCTCATTACATCACACTGTAGCAGAGTTAGTTGAACTTGTTTCCTCTCAGACGAGTTTCATTTGCTTGTTTTCAACATGATGTGAGATATATATATGTAGGTATATATATATATATATATATATATATATATATATATATATATGTAGGTATATATATATATATATATATATATATATATATATATACACACACACACACACACACACACACACACACGTATTACATATAGATAAATAGATAATACACGTGTACATATATAACTTAAGAACAGATAAGCACATAGCCTCACAAGGCTGTGGTAAAGAGGCATGTAACGCACATCAAACATTTGCCATTATCCATATACCACTGTAGCATTTGCACAAACATATATAACATATATTATAAACCTGAAAAATATACTGTTTTCTGCAAATGTAACTGTAGAACAAGCCTTGGATATTAAATAAAATGGACATACAGAGACGTAATAAAGCCCAAGACATGAAATACAATGAGGCAGATTCAGAAAGGTTACCATTAGGTGTAAACCTGATGTACACTTCTCAATAATCATTTCCATTTCAGAGACAACCCTACCATAGTGATGTACCACAAAGCAATGCAGCACTGGAATAGGTTGTCTCGATGCCTACTGCTAATGCTAATGAGGGATTCAGGGACAGAGGCCTATGCTAATTAACTATGTGCCCTCCACCCCTGAAATGCCTATGGTAAGGCATTTACACAGCCAAATTGCTCAGCTGTATAAATTACATTGGTTGGCTGTGCTACTCAACATGGTGAAACACTTGCTTCTACCCACTGCTTCAAGTGGGTGAGATCATTTTAGAAGTAAGTGCCAGGGAGTTTAATGGCCAGGTATTGGTGGGTGGATAAGTGGCCTCAGGTACACGTATGTGTGTGTGTGTGTGTGTGTGTGTGTGTGTGTGTGTGTGTGTGTGTGTGTGTGTGTGTGTGTGTGTGCGTGTATGGGAAAATGAGTGAGTGTGTCTGTGAATGCGATTTTGTGGGAGGTCTGTGTGTGTGTTTGTGCATAAATGTGTTTATGTATGAATGTATGTATGGGGGGGCTGTCACACCTCCATACTTCCCAAGACAAACCAACAAATCCTACAGTTTTGGGAGTGGAGAGCACTAGACACCAATTATACTCTTATATTGTGCCTAAAGGCACTTGAAAAGAAAATAGAACATTTTGCAGCATGAAAAGGTGTGGGGGCAGAATGATACTAGACACCAGTGATGATTTTTTAAATTATCTGATTCTATTTACTTTAAAATTGAAAAATAAATAAATATTACATAATATCTTAGGGGGAAAAGTTAAAGTAAAAAGGGGGGGGGGATTTGAACACTCAACACACATGCAATCTTTTCATATCATGCTAGTCTTCTCTGCCACCACCAGATGGATACTACCATGGATACTCTTAACATATTACTTAGGTCTTACAAAATAAACATCTTAATGTAAAAGGGAACACTATCAATCCTTGCACCATTGGCACAGAAAGCAGTTTGACAAGTCAGTGGCATCATTCACTAACTGTAATGGTACATGATATATTAATAAGTGACAATAGAGTACCAGATCTAGCATCATCATGTGCATTATGAATAAAAGGAAGAACGACACTCTAATGCTGCCATTATTAGCTGCCTATAAGGATCCATCAGTTCTGAGGGCAGGGATAACAGAAGAGACACTGGGGACTTTTTGTCAACTCAGGGACAGATTTAGTGTGTGTGTGTGTGTGTGTGTGTGTGTGTGTGTGTGTGTGTGTGTATGTGTGCGCGTGTGTGTATACATGTGCAGATGTTTCTCTGTATGTTTAAAAGTGTGCAGATTGAATAAGGGAAGTGCCTATGCCAACGTGATGAATGGGTCACCACTGCTGACTACTGCAGGAAAGTGCCGATCTTCACTTGTGATAGTTACAGGTGATGAAGAGATATCCTAATTAGGCAACAAAGAGGCCTTTCAATGATTGCAGTTAACTTGTCTCTAGATCACATTTTCCCACATCTCAGAAACAATCCCTTTTGGCCACAGCTGTTACTGTGAGCAGTTGAGTTCTTTCTGAATCCCGGAAATGTGTGCATGCAGATGTACTACAAACATAGAAAATGAAGTATAGATGTACTATAAGCCTGGCAAGACATATATACAATGTGCACTCATGTGTACCATAAGACTGAGGCATTAAATACTAGGTGCACACAAAAATGTACTTCAAACCTAGAGCATGACGCACACCACACACACCATACACACACACACACACACACACACACACACACACACACACACACACACACACACACACACTTTAAGCTACAATGATTGTATTTACTTAATAGATTTACTTTTTGTGTATCTAGTGGCACATAGGGATAAAGCTCTGACTATTATCCAGTTGATTCGGGTTTGATTAGTGGTTCACATGACTAATGGAGCGGCAAGGAGGATGGGTGTGCCTATCCTGCTGGGAGGCTGATGTGTGGGCAGGGCATGCAGAGCAATAGGAGCTTCCTATTAGAGGCCAAGAAGCCAATAGTAATGTGCTCAGTCGAAGGGACAGGGCAGCTTGCTGATGAAAGCCTCATGCAAAAGTGTGGAGATGGAGCACTGCCCATTTCACATATCCTGAAGCCAGCTAAGCATGCATGTCAATGAGAAAATAGGAAAGTCCTAAAATATAAATCCTCCCTGGCTGAGAGTTAGACAGTATGAACCCCTCCAGGATGCTCTTAGTTTCCATGCTAGCCTTGGTTTAAATTCAGTAACAGTCTGGGGATGCTTGGAGTGGCCACTAGACCTATCTTGGACATAGGGCATTGGGGTGGCTCTTGGGATGATACTAGGGAAGAAAAAAGAAGCAAAAAAATATCTTTTTGTTTACTGAGATGTCTAACTGGCCATGATGGCCCTTTTCAGTGAAGGCTCAGGGAGGAAAGCTCCAGAAACTTACTTCATTAAAGGAAACATTAAATACATACAGATTTCACACAGAATGAGTAAATATTCAGTACATGTACGCCATTTTAGCATCACCTTTTGAGTTGAATGAGTAATGATGTTAAAAATGAAAGTGGCTTTATGTATAACTTTTACATAGTGTGAATAATGACATTTCTAAAGAGGTCAAATGCACAGTGAAAATACACCAATATATGCCAAGAATTACATGGTTTGCAAAACACTATTTGGGAAGTGATCACACAGCAGAGGCAACAGTATGACATATTTTTTTTACGAAGAGAATATCATTATGAACTGAGGAAATCAATATACTATGTTTTCAATGAGGGCATTTGTTAAGAGGATTATAGTCACAGTGAGTGCTGCTAGTTCCAAGGAAGATGGCTTAGTCAAGGAAGGTTTAGCTTAGCAGTCCTTTGTATAGACTGATAACTAAAGAGCCTCATGTAATCTGACATCACTGCTAGGAAGTGCAGCAGATACAGGCAGTAATGAGTATTCAGAATTGTACTACCAGAGGATTGATTTTACCTTGGGGAACACAAGTACTGGCAAAATCATGAGGTAATAAAATGACAGTTTTGGTGTATTTTTGAATTTATGAAGGGTAGTAAGCAATTTTATTGTAGCTTTTGTATCATTTCAATCTTTAGGTATACAAAACTGATCCTTGGATCTTAGATGTCACTCAGGGGTTCACCATTGGAGTAGGTCAGAAAAGCCTGAAACCCATGCTGGTTGATAAAATAGCATTTTGAAGGCTGCATTTAATTATACACAAGTAAGCAAGTTTTTTTTTTTTTGAGACCAGCACTGTGAAAAGTTTGGCATTTATTTCAATGGCAAGTCTGGCAATTTTTTACAGTTTTGCTACAGTCTGAACAGCTGATATGCACTGCTATATGTGCATATTTCCATAAGAACATAATATTCTGTCTTCATGAAGTGATGGTTGCAGTCTGGTATTAACAATGACCTTTTCCTATTGCTTATCCTTTAACCTCAGTGGATTGAGAGGCACATGAATGGCAGAAGGATGCTTTATCATTCTTGTTGGCAGCAATATCAGCCATATGAAACTGCTGAAGGGAAAGTATGTAAGAAAAGTGATACATATTATGTACTTCAGAGCACTTAAGGGGAATGGCTTATTGAAGGCTGCTTACACAAAGTAAAAATCATAATAGAATCCATATGGGCCTTCAGATCACAAGAAGAAACCTAGTTAAAATGTACAAAAAGAAATATGTAGTATTTTAAAAGCAGTTTTACTTTTTTGCTTATAGGCAACAATTCATTATGACTGCCAAGAATAATATTTTGAAAACATGCCATTCTCTCTGTATAATTTCAGCATTTTTCTTCTTTGCTTAAATTACCTGCAGATCAAGGGCCTGGGCTAGTCTGAGGTTTCGGTCCTGCCAGACCTGGTTCAAACTTGATCTGACATCTTCCAGATTAACCAATAATTGCTTTATCTCAGGTGCAGCATAGTGTCCAGATGTAGAAAGCTTGTAGCCAAAATTCTTAACAGTATCAAAACGCTGTCCTCTGGCTGCAATTTCTGCCTGCAATTTCCATGAAAAAGAAATAACTTAAAAGGTGTTTTTAGGCCCCTACAAACCATAACTTTCTTTATGACATTGTTTTGTCTCATCAGTCCACTGAATGATACAAATAAGTGTACTATAAATTAGTATAAATCATATTTCAGTTTAAATACATGAGATATCCAAAGTACTGACAAATAAGAACTGCAAAGTCCAGGCCCACTTAAAAAAACAAAGTTATGTACTTACCATAATGTTCCACCTGTGTTGTCTATTTTCATTTCTTCTCAACTGATGGGTACAGATCCGAGGTGTCGGATCCGACTTGGCCACTGTAAAAGCTCGTGGCAATCCAGAACTCGCGAGCGTCTCCCTTACCCACAATGCATCCACCCCATTACCTCAGATCTTGTTTGCAAGCAATAAAGAAAGATGTGCTCTTGCAACTTTATACATATATGTGTATAATTCAGATAAGGAGAGAGAGAGAAGAGGCAATGCCACATCTGGAGCTGGTAATGTTGGAACAATATAAATAAACTGTTATAGCCGCTTGCTCTTCTAGAATAAACCTAAAAAAGGTTGGGGCTTGGTGGAAGGGAAGTTGAGGAGGAATGAAAATAGACAACACAAATGGAGCATTATGGTAAGTACATAACTTTTTTTATCTGATTTTGTCAATTGTCATTCCATCCTCGACTGATGGGACAGAGTCCCCAGCTACTTAGAACCTTGGGCGGATTCAAGGAAGAATATTCCTGAGCACCATTGTGCCAAAAGATGCCTACCTCTGGACACCAGATCCAACTCATAATGAGAGATAAAAGTGTGAGGGAGCACCCTAGTTGCTGCTGAACAAATAACATTCATGGAAGCTCTTGAGTGGAAAACTGAAGAGGTAGCTACAACTCTGGTAGAATGAGCCTGTACTTTGTAAGGCAAAGTCATTCCTGATTTGTTTAAAGGAAATACAGTCAGTAAGCCATTTAGCTAAGGTGACTTTAGATACAGGTGAGCCCAATTTCAAGTCAGAAAAGGATACAAACAATTGATCAATCCTAATATCTTTTGTCCTATGAAGATAGAAATGTATTTGTCTATGCATATCTAGCAAATGTAACAAGTATTCTCCTTTGCTGGAATAGTTCAGAAAGAAGACGGGTAGATTAATACATTGATTAATGCTGCAGAAAAGATACACTGCTTTGTAAGAAGATTCTATCCTTATGGAAAATGAGATACGGAGCTTTCACTGACACTGCCTGAATTTTCGAAATTCGTCTGGTGGGAAGTGATGGCAACGAAAAACAGGGTCTTCCAAGACAAAAATTTAAGGTCACAATCCTGGGCAGACTCAAAGGGTGGAAGAATCAAGGACTGCAGTACCAGATTGAGATCCCATGGTGGTGTGTGATCTTTAAAAGGGGGTTTAAGAAGAATTGTGAAGCACAAAAAAGCTTTACATAGTTTATGAGAGACTAGTGAACGGCCATCAAATCCAATGTGAAAATTAGAAATTTCTGCCAAATAGACTCTCACTGTTGAAGAACTAGCCCCTTGGTTGAAAAGCAGTGTCAAGAACTCCAGCACATGACTAACTGGGACGAGAAAAGGTCTACATGCTTTTGAATAGCCCAGTGTACAAATCATTTCCACTTACTAGCGTAAAGTTTCCTAGTGGATGTCTTAAGGGAAGACAACAAGATGTGATGAAAAGGGGAAGAAAGCATCAATTGTCTGGCTATTACTGGAATTGGAAAAACCAAGCTGTCAGCTTGAGGTTCAAGAGGTCTGGATGTGTCATGCCCGTCGAGTGAGACAGGAGGTCTAGAGCTGGGTCCAGAATCCAAGGCTGGTGAATTAAGTGAGGCCACAGGAAGGGAAAACAAATCTGTTGAGGCCAAAAGGGGGCAATGAGGATGACCTTGGTGTTCAACCTGGCAGCTCTCTCTCAGGGAACTCTGGAATTAGAGGAACTGGGGGATATGTGTAAAGTAATCCGGCGGCCAGTCATGGAGAAGAGCATCCCTCAGTGACTCCCTCTGTAGGGGGATTAGAGCAAAATACCGGCTGCACTTGTTTAGGGGAGATGCAAAGAGATCACAGCAAGGCTGGCCCCACTTGTGGAACAATTGTTCTGCAACTTTCTGGTTGAGGGACCATTCATGAGGTAATATTATGTACCTGCTCACCTTGTCTGCTAGCATGTTGGTTTTCCCAGGAATATGTGTTGCTAAGAGAAAGCGGTTGGAAGATATTGCCCATTGCCACACCCTTGGTGCTTCTCGACATAGGGAGTACAATCTGGTTCTTCCTTGTTTGTTGATCTACCAAACCATTGACATATTGTCTGTTTGAGTTGCAATCATTCCTGATGGAAGAGCATCCTGAAAGACTTGCAACACTAAAAGCACTGCTGTCAACTCCAGTACTTTGATAAGCAAATTGGCCTCTCCGGGAGACTACAAGCCTTGGACTGTCTTTCCTAGGTAATACCCCCAACACCCTAGCTGGGAAGCATCCATGGTTACTATGGTCTTTGGCTACTAGGGGACAAATGGATGACCATGTAGCAATTGATCCTATTGGATCTACCACAACACACTTTTCTTATACAAGGTGGAAATTTGTATTGGAGCGGTGAAGGGTAGTTGAAGAATCAACCACTGAAATCCCAACATCCATTGCAGAAATCTCATCTGAAACCTGGCTAGCGGAACACAGATTATCACTGCTGCCATTGATCTTAGAGCTTGTAAAACTAGGTGAGCCAAGATCACGGTACTGCAAAGTATCTTGCTGACTTGAGACCTTCAAGTTTGAACTCTGTGAAGGGGAAGGGAGGCTGTTGTTGACCTTGTATCTAGTAGCACTCCTATGAATTCTAGAATTTGAGATGGCTCTTGATTTGATTTTTCAAAATTTATGGTTATCCTAACCTTGTACAAGCACGGATGACTTCTTCTCTTGCCATAATGAGTTGATGCGTGGTTGAAGTGGTAAAGAGCCAGTCATCTAAGTATGAAAACACAGGGAATCATTGCAGTCCCACATGAGCTGCTACTGCTACCATACATTTGGTGAACCTGGAAAACCCTGGGGGCTGTGGTGAGATCAAAAGGTAGTGCTCTGAACTGATAATGAGTAGATCTTAGCCAGAAGCATAAGAATCTCCTGGATAGCCTGTTTATTTTTATATGATAGTATGCATCCTGGAGAGCTATTCAGCATATCCAGTCATCCTTTTCCAAAAATACAAGAATGGACTGAACCATGACGATCTGGAAATTTGTCTTTCAAATAAATCTGTTTAGGTTGCTGAGATCTAGAACTGGTCTCCGGTCCCCTGTTTTCTTTGTACTAAAAAGACTCTTAAGTAAGTTATGGATCCTTTCTGGTCTGGTGGGACCTCTTGGATGACTCTTTTGTTTAGCAACTTTTGTATTTGAATGGCTGCTTGAACACTCTGATTGGGTGGAACATCAGAGATTTTCCTGGATATTGGAGGAGAAAGAGAAAATGAAATTATATATCCCCTGGATGTGATCCTCTGCACCCAAGTATCTTTTGTTATCTGCAGCCAGGCTCTCTTGTGTAGGGACAAATGACCCCCTCCATTCAGGAGCACTGAGAGGGTTTTCCAAAGAATGGTTCTCTGGACCATTGATTTTGTGGGCCTCCTCTACTGTGAGGATGTCTGTCATTTGAGAATCCACCTCTGCCTCTGGGGGAAGACTCCCCACATGTATATTGGAAAAATCCTTGTGATTTCTTGAACCACATCTTTCCACCTCCATGATGATTTCTCGAGGATCTTTGTGAGGTGGAAAAATGCACACCCATGGCAGAAAAGGTCTTTCTATTTTTCTTACACCTGGACAAAGTATCTTTCATTCTGGAGCCAAAGAGAGATGTGCTGTCAAAAGGAGCATTGATTAATGTAGACTTAAAAGGCTCCACAAAGTCACACAAGTGCATCCAGGTGTGTCTCCTGATGGTTATGCCTGAACCCACTGCCCCACTACCCTTCAGGTACCTTCTGCCACATTGGAGTTCAATATTGATTGAAGGTTTGCCAGTTGTGAGGTGACAGAGTCCTTCACCTCCTCAGACACGGTTCCTGCAAGGGTATCCGAGAGTTCCTTTATCATATCCCTTTGTAATCTGATGAAATGTGCCAGATAGTTCAGGGACCTCAAGGCAAAGGTCCCTGATGTGTAGACATGCTTCCCAAACCTGTCCATTGCCCATGACTCCTTTTTGGGTGGATGAACACAGGAACTTTCATTGGTTAGTTCTTTTCTAGTGGCTGCCACTATGACAATGGCATCAACAGGGGTCTCTTGGGCCAGAACTGTTTGTCTTCCAGAGGGGTCATTTGTTATCAAGCTTCCTTGGTGTGGGCTCAATTGTGTCAAGCTCCTTCCATACTCACCATGAGACCAATTCAAGGAGCTTGCCAGCAGGCAGAATCATCCAAGATGTAGATAGGCTGGTACCAAATGCCTCAAATAGCACATATTCCTCCAATTAAGAATTTCTGGGCTTCCAGCCACCTCTCTGTTTTAGGATTCTGAGGATGTCTCTAAATGAGATGTCTGCAGGAGGTGACCATGATGATCCTTCGCCATCCTCAAAATGTGTGTCTGTGACAGATTCAGGAGAATCCAGATGCTTCCTCTTACATTTCCACTTCCAAGGGACCTCTTCAGTGGGATAATCTGGGGAGGTATCAGAAGGGTAAAAATACTCAATTGGGTGTCCTGAGGTTCTGGTACCAGCTGTCCCTGTGGGAGGGTTAGCTGATACTCCTGACGCAGAGCAGGGGAAGATATGGAACCCGAGAGGATAGGACCCGTTTGGGTCATGGAAGCTGACAGAGCTCCCAACAAAGTGCTAAGGCTGACCTTCCTGGAGAGGGATAGGAACCTAGGTTTGAAAGCAGGGCTTTCTGATCCTTGGTCTTTCTCTTCTCCAAGAAAATCACCCCAAGGCAGGAGTTGGAGCTGAACTAACCTTTGCTGAAGCTCTGAGGAGTAGAGATGGCTCAGAAGCTGTCAGAGTCGACAGAAACACCTCGGATCCGACTGGGTAGAATCCACTCCAAGAGCACTTTGCATCCAATAGCATGGAAGGGCTCAGAGCGAACTTTGGATCTGAGGATACAGTGATCTTAGGACATGAAGGAGATGGGCCTGGACAACTCGGATCCAAGGGCTCCAAACCCACTTCCTGAACTGAAGGGGTAGAGACCAAAGCAACAACTGGGAGGCGCTGTGCTGAAAGTATCTGTCACATTACCCTCTTCACATCTTCTACAGTGAGGCTTCTAGAAGACTGAGTGGACTGCCTGGAAGGAGAAAAAAAGGGGAAGGCAATCTTAATGGGACAGAGTCCACAGATGGGAAGTACCTTGTCCTAGAAAGTATGTCTGGTATTCTAGGAGGATCTAATGTCTTTGGATCTAATGAATCCTTAGTTTTTGGAAACTTTTTGGAACCTTTGGATCAGAAGAAACAGTCTAATCTGAAGATATACTTTTTACCTTTGTTTGATCCAAGGGGGTCGGATCCAATAATTTAATTTTCTTTTTCTTGGATGGATCCATGGAAGCTGTTGGATGTAAAAAAGACCTTTTTGAAGTTTTCTCCAAGGTCTTAGAGGAAACAGAAGAAGAGCTTGGAGATGATTGAGACACCTTTTTGGACAACTATCTATAGATGGCATCACCAAAGGAAGGTGGTAAAAGCCCCTTCAAGATTCATTTGTTCTTGCTTTCTACTAATGCTCTGGGGGGGGGGGGGGGTGAAGGCATGGCATAACACAGAACTGTCTTGCAGATGGAGGGGGCCAAGGCAGTAGATACAAAGGGTGTGCAAGTCAGAAAAGGTAATATTTTGTCTGCAATTCCCACACTTCTTAAAACCTGCAGGTGTTTTTTTCTTTTTCAGCCACTTTAAGAATAAACAGTTATAGGAACTACACAGTATAAACTGCAAAAACACCACAAAAGGTAAAGACAAAACTGGAGGTCAAAGCAACTAACATGAATATTGGAAAAAAACTATTTTTTTTTTAAACAAGAAAGAGGGGGAAGAGACTATCTACAAAGGTAGTAAGGCTATGATAAACATAGAAGGGTAAGGGAGAGAAAAAAGGGAGAAAGATATACTACAGATAGTATCTACAGTATGTTAGTACAATAAAGATAAACATTAAAGAAAAATTATTGTAGAAGAAAAAAACGCAATTACTTATCTATCCCAGTAGCTCAAGAGTCAGACAAGCACATCTTTCACCTAATGGGGGCAAACGAGATCTGAAGTAATGGGGTGAATGCATTGTGGGTAAGGGAGATGCTCAAGAGTTCTGAATTTCCACAAGCTTTTACAGTGGCTGAGTCGGATCCAATGCCTCGGATCCAAACCCATCAGTCAAGTGCAGGATGAAAATTGACAACATCAGATTACGTGTATTCATAGAGCAGTCCATATCCACAGCAAATATGAGAAATTTATAAACAAACTCCTGTGGTAGAATACCCATATAAATAAAGTATGCAACAGTAGAAGGAAACTGCTTAATGCCTGTAATAGATCTCACTCTACCTACCTTAACAGCACACTTATGCAAACTACCAAAAACCATAAGGGAACCATCAGAGAAGCTCAAAGCTAAGCAAGGCAATAAAACCAAAAATAACTGCAAATCTTTCTTTAACTATGTCAGAAAGTTAAGAACTAACACCCAACAGTGTTCAGAGCTAATGCACAATAATACTACATTCTCTGACCCAAGGAAATAGCTAATATTCTAGCTAACACATTTAGTGCACATTTACTCCACTCACAGTTATAGCTATTCCAGCGGTTCCACAATCCCAACCACCTCCTTTAATTGCTATAGTACAAGTTCCCACAGCCCTCTCAAAAACTAAGAATACTTCATCCATGTGCCCTGATAACATACAGGGTTGCCTAATTATCAGTGCCAAATATGACCGTTCTGAATCCCTACTTAAATTCTTTAATCTAAGCCTCTCCAATGGTTACATTCCTGAAACTTGGAAACAGCCATTGTAATGCCATTACACAATAGTGGCCCAACTATGGACCCTGGTATGTATAGAATCATTAGTTTCACTAACCCCATGTATTATATAAAGCTATAGATCATATTATCTCAGATTTCATTAATCCGAACATTTAAAGTCTTTTAACCCTGGAACATCATCAATTTGGCTTTGTTAAATGATGGTCCTGTCTCTTTAACCTCATTAATTTCTTATGTAACTGAAGCAGTGGATAGTGGTTATGCAGTACATACAGCATCCTAGACCTGGCCAAAGGCTTTGACACCATTCCTCATGCAGGCATTATTGACAGACTTGTAAATCTGATTAGAAACCCTTATACTGTGTGGTGGACAGCAAACAGGTTGTCTGATAGAACCCATGTAGTAAGAGTCACAGATGCCACTTCAGAAAGCAAAATAAATTACCAGTTGTAAACCACAGGGCTCAGTTTTAGTCCATCGCCTATATGGCAAATATTTCTCAGATCTTCAAGCTAGCACTCCTGACTTATGGTTAACCAAGTTTAACAATGACTGTAAGTTTGGTGTTGTTATTTCATTTTTAACTGACTCACAATTGCTCCAGCATAGATTACACCAAGTCAACAACTGCTGTAAGGACAGTGGTCTCAAATTAAATGCAAAAAATGTAGCATAGTTCATTTTGGTAAACAGAACAGTTTCACTTACCATATAGGAAGTGACCTTCTAACATACTGCTCAGTTGTCCAGATTTTCACATTATGTCTAGATTTATGCCTCATATTTTTGGCCTGTTCCTTATAAAAGTTGTGATCTTCTTGCAAATCACTGAGGACTGAAGTCAATAAATAATGGTTGACATTTGAGTTTCAGACTTCATGTCCTTCAGAAACTTGCACGCTAACAGAATGCAGTTATTCTAGCAACCCTCTATGTTTATAAGAACAATATTTAAAATATCTCACTATTTTTGTGCCTTTATCCCTCTATAATTTTAGGCTTTGTCCAGATTTCTTGAGCTGACAGGTTGAGACTTATGTCCTCCAGTCAGGCACTATTGTAAGAGATCTAGGCACTCTTGTTGATAATTCCTTATCATTTAACTATCATTTGTTTATGTATTGACATTTGTTGACAGGGAAATTACACTGTGTCAGAAACCCATTTTCAGTGGAGGCCTGGGGAGAAAAAAGCTCCAGTTGCAAAATTAAGATTTTTACAAGATAATATTTACAATAATAAAACAGAGTACACAAATGTTTGTACATTTCTATACATTTCTAAGGTATTAGTAGTACACACAGTAGAAAGCTTTATATAATCTAGTTAGGTGTTAATTTATTTATTTATTATTTATTTATTTTGTTTTACATCTGTTAACTGGGATAGTCCGACTGGATACATGTCCACTTTCAGTGGAGACCGTGGGAGAAAAGCTCCAAGTTAGTAACATACAATTTAAACACTTCTTCTTCTTCTTTCAGCTTTTCCCGGTTAGAGGTCACCACAGCAGATCACCTTTCCACTCATGATTGGTAGTGGAGTTTTACAGTGTTGAGTTGTCATCCCAGTGTCCAACCTTCCACTGCAGGCACACACACGCATGCACTCATGCCTAGGGCCAATTTAGAGTATCCAATCCACCTACTGCATGTCTTTGGGATGTGGGAGGAAACCGGAGCACCTGGAGGAAAACCATGTGACCACAGGGAGGACATGCAGACTCCGCACAGAAGGCACCCCAGCCGAGGCTCGAACCGGAGAACCTCTTGCTGTGAGGAACATACTGTTTAAACACAAAGGATACAAATTATACACAGTTTACAGGCTCCAGTTGAGCAAATAAGTAAGATATCATACTTTTTTTATATAAAGTTGACAAATTTGACTAAGCAAGGTAACATAATCAGTAAGTATAGAGGAGGAGCTAGTCGAGTTTTGAACAGGTACATTGCCAGTGCATTTTATAGTATAGTTTGAGACTTTTTTTGAACTGAGTAAGAGAGGGTTCGAGAGTGAGATCAGTAAGAAGAGAGTTCCAAGTTTTGCCAACAGAGTCAACAAATATATAGTCACCAGCAGTATTGTTGCTTTTAGATGTTGGAACCAGCAATTTATTAGAGCAGTGAAGTGACCTCAGGTTGCTGTAGGGGTTGATGATATTTTTTAGTGCAGGTGTTTTGTCAGGGTGGTTAAGAACTTTATGGTTGATTATAAGGTGGTTGTACTGATGTAGGCTAGGCCATTCTAGCCACCCCAGATGTTTTAGGTTGAGACAGTTATGGGTCCTATAGGCCATGCCTGTAGCAAATCTAGCGATATGGTTGTAACAGTTAGCGAGATTGCTAAGAGTGGACTTGTTCAAGTTAGTGAGGAGGGAGGAGGCAGAGAAAAGTGTAGAAAGTAAATGGGAGCAAGCAATAGCAGTTCTAACAAATGGAGTAAGGAAAGGTTTGATCTTATAGAGGGAGCCAAGTCTTTTGTTAATGGTTTTGATACTTTAACAAGTAAACAGTGACAATACCTCACCAAACCAAAAGGCAAGAAGGCACAAAAAAGTTGCAAGATAAAAGAACTTGATAATTTATTTATAAAAATAATAAAATAAACACGTTGGATAGTTTGATTGACATGGGTATCAAATTTAAGGGTATTGTCTATTGTGACACCTAAGAGTTTGGTGTGTACATCTGCTGATATAATTGTGCCATTACTGGATTTTATTGTAAAGAGTGGTGAGGAAGACTTATAAGTGGGGGAGAAAAGAAGCAACTTAGTTTTGATAGGGTTTAAAATGAGCTGACGGTCAGAGAACCAGTTTTCAACTATATTGAAAGTATTCTGGGTTAGCGTCATAAGATCTGTCTGGGAGGTCACTGCACAGATTAAGGTGGAGTCATCTGTGTATTGAATGCAGGCAGTATTGGGGATGATGGTGGGTAGGTGATTGATAAAGATTGAGAAGAGAAGGGGTCCTAGTATGGAGGCCTGGGGAACACCTAGTGTGACGGGTAGAGGGGTTGATAGTTTATCCTGCCATAGGATGGCTTTATGTCTACCACCCAGGTAAGATTGAAACCATTTAAGTGCACAGATATTTAGTGACAATGTCTTTACGGTGTCGATGAGTAATTGGTGGTTGACCATATCGAAGGTCTTGGAGAGATCTAAGAACTGGGCTGAGGTTAGCTTGTTATTGTTTCAGTTGTGATTAATAGTGTTAGAGAAGGATAAGAGGGCTGAGGTGGTTTTATAGTTTGGCCTAAAACCATGCTGAGAGTTAGCCAGCAGTTTGTTCTGAGTGAGATAAAGCATAAGTTGTTTATGGACACATTTTTCCATGATTTTGGCCAGTGGTGACAGTATGGCTATGGGTATAAAGTTTGACAGCTCGAGTGAGCTACCTTCTTTATGGAGAGGAATTATGTGGGATATTTTCCAAAATGGACACATTTTCCATGATTTTGGCCATTGGTGACAGTATGGCTATGGGTCTAAAGTTTGACAGCTCGTGAGCTACCTCCTTTATGGAAAGGAATTACATGGGATATTTTCCAAATTATACAATACAGTATTATACAATACAGTATTCTTAATGGCATTCATTGCACTTAGGCAAAAAAGACAGAAGATACATTCATAATAAGCAGGTCATTTATGCACTTCAGTACATAGGAAGCTTAGGATTTAGCCTAATAATGGCTGTTGAGACAAGACAGTGACTTGACATGCCAATCTGGTATATAAAAGTCATTGGATTTCAGTGGATTTACAAATTATTACGTGTAAATGAAAAAAGTCATACTAGTCAGCAAAGTCTTAGAATTTGTTTACGGTGGTCTATAGTTTTAAGCACAAGGAAGGATTTGATTGGTAAGGAAGTGTTCTTTTAGGGTGAATTTAAAGGTTTTTATGGATTCATGTTGTGTTGGAGGGCAGGACATTCCAGAATTTTGCAATGGAGTATGAGTACAGGCTTTGTCCAGTTCTCTTGTTGGGACTGGGCACTCTATGAGTTGTTTATAAGTAGACTGTTGATTCCAGGAGCAGATGTAGGATTGTAGGGTGGAATGAAGTGCAGGGAAGTATTCTGGGTTGTTTATTAGTTTGTGAGCAATAGTTAATTGGGTGCAATGAAGGTAGAGGGGAATTCAAACCAGTTCAGTACCTTAATGGCCTGGCAGTGGTGTGGGCAGTTTGGTAAGCCTGAGGCAAATTTTGCAATTGTATAATAGCATGATTGTAATAGAGGAGGGAAGGAAGTAAGAGGGCACTTGCCAGTTTTATGCTTGTTGCTTTGTCCATGTAGAGTTTATATCTGTAGAGTTTGCCTAGTTTGAAATGTGTTTTCTTTATTGTATTAAAAATATGATGTTCGAAAGATGGTTTGTCATCTATAGTGATGCCTAGTAATTTTGCTGTTTTCACTACTTCAACTTCATTGCTGTTTTGGGTGTGTCTTAGACGAAAATAATAATAGCTTAGATGTTTTAGGGTTTAGTAGTAGTTGTGATCTATTTAGCCAAGTTTCTATGGTTCAGAAGGCATTTTGTGTTATTTTAGGAGATCTGGGAAGTTGCTAGAGGAAGATATGATAGTCGAGTCATCAGCTTATTGGATAAGTGAACTTTGTATGGAGACTTTGTGGAGATCATTTATAAATACATTAAAAAGCAACGGTCCAAGAACTGACCCCTGGAGGGCTCCTGTCTTATTAACCAGATATTCAGATAGCTTGTTTTGCCATCTGACAGACTGTTGTCTGTTGTTCAGGTAGTTGGTGAACCGGATAAAGATCTATTTGGAGCATCCTAACATTGTTAGTTGTTGGAGTAGTTTAGTATGTGATACTGTGTCGAAAGCTTTGGATAGGTCTAATAGGACTGTTGTTGTCAAAAGGCCAGAGTCCAGAGATTTGTTCAAAATATCAGTTTAAGAAAGTAAGCCCACAGTAGTACTGTGTGCTGAATGAAAGCCATGTTGGGTTGGGGCGAGGAGATTATTGTCAGAAGTCATGTCTCCTTAGAAGTTCAGAAAGACTTTCATCTGGCCCATCCAATTTCCAAAGGCATCTCTACTAGATCCATAGAAGTCTTAATTCCCTTTTACTCTTATCTTATCAAACACATTACTGAATATAATGCACCTTTTGGCATGTATTTATCTCAATGTATCTAAACATATATGGACAGCAGCACAGACTCTAGATGTTGTCCTATAGTGTGAAGAGTTGTATAGACCAACTTCTTTGGGCATGTAATGTGGTATGTAGTATCCTCAAGATAGAACATGGATCACAGACTGTGTGCCATGGCAGAGCTAGCCACTTAAAGGTTAATATGGCTGTAGGTGATTCAGTCATGTTGACTAATGTCACCAAATGGGCATGGGTATTTGCAGATGATAAGTGGATTGAAGACAAGGCCTACTCAGACCTATGCCAGGGCCCCATGCTAATGGTGGGAGGGGTGTATGTGTCCCTAATGGGCAGTGTGTGCCCACCACAAATGGGTCAATAAGTTACTGGCTGGCCAGTGTCCAGTTGCCCAACTTGGGTTACCTGGGGTAGCTCTGTTGTGCGAAAACTGGGCGTAAAATCAATCAACCTGCCAAACATGAACTTAGAATTGCTACACTCAGTGGAGGTTCACTGACAGGATGCAACTTGGAAGTAGATGGCATGATAGTAAGGAGGAAGCTGGATATCCTATGTATCCAGAAGACAAGGTGGAAAGGCAGTGCAGCAAAGCCATTGGGCTTGCAGTCCTGATATTATTTAGGAGGAGGACAGACTAGAAATGGTGTGGGAGTTGTGGTGAGGGAGAGACTTCAGAAGACAGTAAGGGATGTCATCAGAATTTGTGACAGACTCATGACAATCAGACTTCAGTGTAACAACAGGGTAATATTCATAATCTCAGCCTATGCTCAACAGCAGGGTTTTGATAAAGAGGAAAAGAGTGCATCCAGATATCAGTTGCAGGACCTACTAGATAAAGCAGGACAACATGAATTGGTGTTAATAATTGGGTAATCAGAATGCACACATCAGAAAAATCAGAACAGACAGAAAAGGATATGAGGACTGTCTGGGTCGACATGGGTGGGGCAACAGGAATAAAGAAGGAAAGACCAGTCTAGATTTCTGTCTGGCAAATGACTTGATGATGACCAACACAGCGGCCAGCATGAGGGACAGTCACAAGAACACATACAAGAATGACCAACATTCAACTCAGACAAACTTCCTCCTAGTAAGTAAAGAGCACTGGGTTAGAGTCAATGACTGATTAGTAATCTTCAGTGAAACAATCAGTCCACAACATAAACCACTGGTTGCCACAATCAGCTGCAAACAGTGGTCAGAGAAGACTCTACGGTCAACAGCAAGTTGACTGGAGTGAAAACACAACAGTTCAAGGCATTACTCAGGGCTCTAGCATCTCAGGAAGGAGAGGAAATAGCTGGAGTTGAAGAAGAATGGCAGCCCTTCAAAACAGTATATGTGAAGACTACAGAACAGGTATGTGGCTGAGCCAGGTATGAAAATAAGGTACATAAAGATAGCTGATGGTGGAATGCAGAAGTCCAGGAAGTCATCAAAAGAAAGGAGGAGTGCAGGAAAAAGTGGGAGATAGAAAAGACCAATCAGGCTAGGAAGGAATGCTGGTTGGCTAACAAAGAGGCTAAGAAGGAGTTGCATTAGCAAAGAATAAGACAGTAGAATTACTTTGCCAATTTCTGGAAAGTGATTCAGTAGATTGCACAAAGAAGCTATATCAGATTGCAAGGCAAAGACAGGAAGATAAACATGATAGAAATACATCTTCATAAGGGATGCCAGGAACAACCTGTTCAACAGTCCACAGGACATCAAAGGCAGATGGAAGGATTACTTCCAGCAGCTTCTGAATGAAGAAAACCTCACAGAAGCTGTACTGCCCCAGACACAACCTATGATGAAAGAGGAGGAGGTACCTACCAAAAAAGAAGCAAGAATGGCACTAAAGAAAATAAAGTAGGGGAAAGCAGCAGGCTCAGATGAGGTCACAGCAGATATGACAAGGATACTGGATGAGCTAGAGGAGAAATGGCTTCTGAGGGTACTCATAGCAGTATGTAGAGAAAGGCATACTCCACATGACTGGAGAAAAAGCATACTAATGCCAGTGTTCAAGAACAAAGGAGACATTCACAACTGTGGATAGTGTAGAGGTATCAAATTCTTATCACACTGGAGGAAAATTCTGGAAAGGATGATTGACAAAAGAATATGCAGAGTAGTAGAAAGTAAGATGGGAGATGAGCAGTTTGGCTTCAGATCAGGATGCAGCACAACTGACCAGATGTTTGCAGTGAGACAGATAGCTGAGAAGACACTAGAGATGATAGAGATGAGGAAAGTGTCCAATTGGGCATTCCTAGACATAGAAAAAGCATATGATAGGGTTGCAAGAAAGCTGATTTGGGCAGTCCTATGGGGGTTCAAATTCCCAGAAACATTGGTAAAATTAGTGTAGGCTATGAACAAGGACCCAATGACTCAAGTATGAACAGTGTTTGGTCTGACAGAAGGGTTTCCAGTGGGAGTGGGGGATGCATCAGGGTTTAGCTCTGAGCCCACTGCTGTTTGTACTGGTGATGGATTACGTTAGCAAAAAGGTGAAAGGGGACAAAGCAGCAAAGTTGCTGTATGTAGGTGATGTGGCATTACAGACAGGCTCTGAACAAGAACTTCAGCAAAGGATAGGGGAATGTAATGCAAAACTGAAGGCACATAGAATGAAACTGAGTACAAATAAGACAGTCGTAATGGCAATAAATGGGTGAAATCAGAATGCTCTGAGAACTGAGAATAAAATTAAATATTGGAACAGGTTAACAGTTTCTGGTATCTGGGAGGGGGTGTTTGAGGAGAGGAGAAGTCTGAATAAGAAGGTCAAAGTTAGAATCAGAGAGGCTGCAGCCAATTAGTACAGAGTGTCAGGGGTAGTGTATGACAGAAGAATGGCAAAGAAGCTGAAAAGGAAGGTGTACAAAACAATAGAGCGACCAGTGCTACTGCATGGTACAGAAACCTGGACAGCAATGGCACAGGAGCTGAGGAAGCTAGAGGTGATGGAGATGAAGTGCCTGAGCTGGGTGGTAGGATGTACACTGTAGGACAGATGAATAAATGAGGATATAAAGCAGAAGCCAAAGCAGCTCCAATTGAAGAAAAGGTCAAAGAGAACTGAAAATCTGCTGAAGAGTCTTTGGGACAGACAGGAAGAAGGCAAGTGGAAATGAAGGAGTTCAGCAAAGAGGTGGATGGATTGTGTGAGAAAAGACCTGCAACAGTCAGGCATGAGTGTCGAAGAAAGTAGGAGAGTGGCATTAAACAGAGAGAGGGGGCAACAGTTGACATGACACCCCAAGCTCATGTAGGAAATGGGAAAAAGGGTGTTGATGATTATGATGATGATGATAATGATCACAGAGACCTTAGAAATTCATAACTAAAAAGATCAGTGGCATCAAAAATCTCAAGTTACTAGGACAGACTTGCAAGCCCTTTCACTATACTCAGTCTGTGAAAGACTCCACTGTGCAGTCTTTCGTACCATGAAAGATCCAACCCTGTTTAACCTACTATTCCTTCGGAGAACCAATGCTACTTCAAATACTGTACTAAAGGAATTAACAGTGTACTCTAGAATGATTCTTGCTCGATTAGTAGTGTGTTAAAACTAATTAGTTTAAAGAGATGATCAAAAAAGAGTACGTCAAGTAATCATGGGTATAATTCAATCATTTGTGTATTCACCCAAAACTGTTTGCATTCTTATTTACATATTTTTTCTGTTACATGGGTATCAACCTTCCTTGAGTGGTCCATGTCTGAAGTTTAAATACAAATATGTGTCCTTACATTATGTTTTTTTAATAATTTTATGGTTTTAGTACTTTAAACACGAAAAAATTTGTTGCGAATTGCCTCACCATCAAGATGTGTATATGTCTCGCCCTTTAAATTTCTATGTGTCAATTAAGTGGATTTGTGTATATATACATTGTTTTACACTGTTTGAGAGTATTCTGATGAAGTCAGCATTGGAAGCTGATGAAAAGCGCTTCAATAACATTTTTAAATCTGTCTGCATTTGCCTTTGACCGTAATTTCTGGTTACAAGGTTGCTACTCTGCTTGACACGTAGTAGACGTTTTTTCCAAAAGTGAGATATATGTTGGGATAAGAGTTTCATTATGCCAACATGTCTTAGTTATTTGTTGATGAAGGTTTAGTTCCTTTAATAGAGTATTTGAAGTAGCATTAGTTCTCCGAAGGAATAGTAGGTTAAACAGGGTTGGATCTTTCATGGTACGAAAGGCTACACAGTGGAGTCTTTAACAGACTGTGTATAGTGAAAGGGCTTGCAAGTCTGTCCTGGTAACTTGAGATTTTTGATGCAACTGATATGGGCAAGTGCTAGCATAGCCAGCTGGAGTTTTGCAAAGAATGATATCCTTTGATTATCAAACTGATGTGTACAAGATGCTTGTGGTACAAATGTATTAGAAATGTATGGCATTCAAATATCAAACTGATTTGCACAGATGCTGATGTTACATATGTATTAGAACTGCATGACCTTTGAATATCAAAGTGATTTGTACAGATGCTTATGTTACACATGTATTAGAACTGTATGGCATTTGAATATAAAAATGTATTTGTAAAGTTGCTAGTGTTGAAAAATGTATCAACAATGGATCCTGCTGGAAAAGGAAGGAAATATACATGCAAGTTATAACTGATTAAATGTATGTACTGTAGCCAAGAACACTGGAAGAGCAGAGGATAACTCGCTAGCTTACTTTAAGAAAAATAAGCAAAATGTAAATGAGCTGTTAAACCATTAAAATGGCATCCCACAGTGATGAATAGGACCGAAGATGGTAGGTCTGGAAGAAGCCATTGTTTAATAGCCTCTGTAAAGAAGAGGGGAAGTACTGTGACTGTATCATGACTCAAGGGCACTGCCATAAACATTTAGATGTGTATTGTAGCAAGTCTATGCTAAATTTCTGTCTCAGTTTGAAATGGGGAGAGTGGGAACAAGAGTCAGATGACCAGATGTGATGTCATCTGGTAGCCAGCCTAGAGATGATACTTTATATGAGAGATTGATCTCAGTGCTCACTACTCTGAATTCTATCTTGGGCCTGACAACAAGAAGCTTAGCTTAGATATTGTTTTTCTTTATTTGTCTGAGTTTGTCCATCAATGTTCTTTTCAGTATTTCCTGTGAATTGAACTCTGTGGTTTACTGTAAATATATATTCAGTACTTTCATGTTCTTTTATTATTTATTATTAAATATATTTAACCTTTTCATAGGTTCATAGGTAGGTACTAGGCTATCGGCCCCAGGGCCTGCGTAAGCCTAGCCAACAAGGTTCCCTGGTCACCCAAGAAAGTTAATTTCCTGTGCCTCTGTCAAGCAGAGTCACAGAAGTGATCCCCAGGTGTATTTTCTATTTCCCATCAACTCATCAAGATTTTTTTCAAGAGTGTTAATGAGGACCTTTGCTTGACACAGATGGGTAGCTTATTCTGGAGTATAGGAAGTCTCTAGGATAGGAATCTATCCCTCCAGCATGTCCTGTTTATTGTGGTGACAAGGTTTAGTTCTCTAGACCATGTAGCTCTGAGGGATTGGGATTTCTTTAGGTGTAGCATGTCCAACAGCTCTGGATATAACATAGCTTTTTTATGTTAGGCAGAGATCTCCTTGAAGTAGGCGATATGCTACGAGTAAAGCTGGAGTTTTTTGAGATGTCAGTGTAGGGCATCTGTTTGAGGCCAGTAATCCTCTGTGGCCTTTCCAGCTGCTGCAGATGTCTTGCGAGGTACATTCCAAAAGGGGCGTTGTACTCTATAATGGGTCTAATGAGTGCCGAGTAGAGGGGAACAATGACCTCTTTTTTCCTAGATGAGAACCCTTTTGTGAAGAGGTGTGCCACATAGAAGGATTTCCTGACTACTGTGGCGATGTGATTATCAAAGGAGAGACTACTGTCCACCTGGGTCCCAAGGTCTCTTATCACACATTTGGCATTAAGTAGACTGCCATTTATGTGGTAGATCATGGGTACAGAGTTTTTACTAAAGGGGATGACAATGCACTTTTTGGCATTGAGCTTGAGGCCATGCCTCTGACACCAGGCATCTGTCTCAGTGAGGCTCTTCTGTAGGATGTCCACATCATTTGCGGACTCAACTTTGGCTTCTAGTTTGCAGTCATCTGCGAACTTCATTAGCCAGAGGCCTTCTTTGTTAGCCTGTACTTCAGAGAAGTATATACCAAACAGGAGAGGTCCCAGGACGGAACCCTGTGGTACTCCACTTGTCACTGGTATGAAGTCAGATTTGGAGTCTGCAACTTTTACAGTGTGGGTTTTGTCAGTGAACCAGTTGGCAACTCATCTTGTGATGTAGGGATTTATACCTAGTTTAGTGTGTTTAGCTATAATTCCAGAATGGGGGATGGTGTCAAAAGCCTTGGTGAGGTCAAGATAGGTTGTGTGAACCACCTTACCCTCGTCTACGGCTTTGGTGACTGCCTCAAAGAAGTTGATCAGGTTCAGAAGGCATGATCTGCCTTTCACAAACCCGAACTAGGTGGGGTCCAGAGTTTGGAGGTTACCAATGTCTTTGTTTATGAGTTCCATGATGATACATTCCATGGTCTTGCAGACCAGGCTCGTCAGGCTAATAGGGCAATAGTTCCCAGGATTAGTAGTGGCTCCCCCTTTGTGGAGTGGGATAACTTTTGCTGTGTGCCATTCAGTGGGTACAAAGTTTGACTTGAGACTATGATTGAGCATGGTGCTTAGGTGGGGAGCCAGTTCATACTGAAATTCATGTAAAACGCAGCCTGGGATGTTGTCCGGTCCCATGGGTGCTGTGTTTTTGGTTTTAGAGAGTGCAGCTTTTACCTGCATAGATGTGATTACAGGTACTCTGCATTCTTCCTGTATAGATATGAGCCCTTTAGGGGGGAAGAGTAAAGTTAGCACTGAACCTATTTGCCAGGACGTTGGCAATATCAGTTGGTTCTGTAATTTTCATGCCATTGTGCTGTAACTCAGAGCAGATCTGGGTGTTGCCACTGAGATTCTTGACATAGCTATAGAATGCTTTGTGGCTATCCTTAGAATCAGTGGTGAGTTTGTTTTCGAAGCTAGCTTTGGAGGATCTTATAAGGGATCTCAGCTTCTTACTGAGGCTGACCAGGGAGTTCCTCCATTCATGGGATTTTACTCTCTTTTGCAACAGCTTCTTCCTTCTGTTGTAGAGTTTGTTTATGGCAGGGGACCACCAGATTGGCTTCCTTTTTTTGGAGGATAGCATCTTGGTTCTGTTTGGGATAGCATGATCCACGCACTCGTGTAAGTGCTTATAGAGTGCATTTGTGTAGGAACTGTATTGTCCATCTGCATGGGTGTCAAGAAGTTTGCCACTTCTGTCTTAAGAAGCATGAAGTTGGCTTTGGAGAAATTTTTTACCGTGGTTTCCTTAATGGTGGGTGGGGGCAGGATGCAGATATCTAGGGTGATTAGCTTATGGTTGGATCTGACCAACGAGGAGTTGACTTCAGGTGTGGAACACCGGTCACTCATGTTGTTAATGACTAGGTCTAGGATATTGCTCCCCCTGGTGGGGGTGTGGATAAGTTGATCTAGGGTTTTGGAATTTATGAATTCCAGAAAGCGTTGAGCGAAGGAGTCAGTACATGAGTAGTTTTCCCAGTTAATGGTGGGGTAGTTGAAATCACCCATTATTAGGGTGTTTGGTTGAACCCTAATATTTTCCAGTATATCAAGAAAAGAGGAGTGGGAATCCTGGGGCATGGTGGGGGATCTGTAGCAAGCTACAATTTGTATTGCAATTTTGCCCAGTGTTAGTTGCACTTGGATAACCTTGGATGCATTATGCTGTGCAACTAGCCTGGAGGTGTGGATATCCTTAATGAATATGGACGCACCTCTGCCTTTGGTGTTCAGGTCCAAGTTAGATGGTCGAAATGTGTGGTATGAGTTATAGCCTGGTAATGCAGGGGTGCTATCTAGAGCCTTGAACCAGGTCTCAGTCATTGTACAGATATCGATGTTCTCCATTTTAAGGAGTGCCTCGAGTGACTGCATTTTGAGATTTAGACTTCTAGCATTGAGTAGCATTACCCTCAGTTTTTGCTTGTCTGTTCCTGTTGCAGTGGCAAATTTGTCATTTGAACCTTGCCTAAAAGGCACTATAGGGGCGGCAAGACCCTTAGCCAGTATCCAGAATCCCAGGGGTGACAGATGCAGGCCATTTCTGGCAAGGCATCGTGGTCTGTCGACCATGTCTTCCCAGGCAGACAGATACTGGATCCCCTTAGAATGACACCAGAAGCTTAGCCAATTGTTGAATTCAATCATTTTGTCCTTGTACTGCGGTATCATTCTGGCCAATGGCAGGATGCTACTCAGGGCTAGGGTCATACCTGCCAGGGCTACAAGATCGGAGAGCTCTTCCATGTCTCTTTTCATGTAGTCCAGGGAGGTATGTCTCTGGTTGTTCACAGCAACATGGACAATGACAGAGTCATATTTGTACTTGTGGAGTGACCTGAATGCATGGGTTATGTGGCAGATCCTAGCACCCGACAGGCTGCTGACAGTAAGCTTCTCCTTGTTTAGCCTGGTGAGTGGGACATCAGTGTGCCTGACTATAGAGTCACCTATGACTAGTGTGTTGGGTACGTTGTTTTGCCTTATGGGCTGTGGTTTATTTGCACACTGAGTCTGTAGGCTATCTGTCATTTGGGTTGTGTTGGGGGGTGGAGGTTGCTTGCGTTTCTGCTTTAGAGGTCTCTCACTTTTCATTGTGGCTGGTCCTTTTTAGAAAATACTTAAGCTCTGAGAGTATTTGCATATATTTATTTGGTGGTAACTCTGGCCACTCCTAAAAGCCTTAATGTTTGGAAAACATTACCATTTGTATTAATATTAACTTTACTCAGCGTAACTGGATATCCTTTTATGAGCCTTATAGTAACTGACTGGTGGCAGTGAATCTACCTCATAGTCTTGGCAAAGCTGGTAGAGCAGGTAATCTGTGCTTGCCTTTCTCAGGTGTGTGTGTGTGTGTGTGTGTGTGTGTGTGTGTGTGTGTGTGTGTGTGTGTGTGTGTGTGTGTGTGTGTGTGTTTGTGTGCATGCATGCAAAAACTAAATCTATAAGTGTGTGTGTGTCAGATACTTGGGGAGGGACATGAAGCACTGGTTTCACTTAGCTGAGGAGCTAACCCTAACGCTGTACCAATGGGGAGCCTTATTAGGCATCCTGGGAAGAGACAGATATAGAGAAATTCAGACCGTGGGCTGAGTGTGTTCCCTGTGTGCTCTTAATGGGAAACTGTGCTTAATGCAGAGAGGTCTGCATCTGGACATACTGTGTGTATCCATTTGTATTCCAAGTGAACATCCCTCTCCAGTGTACTGAGTGTATTCATTTGTATTCCAAGTGAACATCCCTCTTCAGTGTCAGAGGTGGGATTCAGGTTCCTTGATTACTGGCCCAGCATGGGAAGTCAGATATTGGTTGGCAGTGGTGGGCCCATCACATATTGGTTGGCAATAGTGGGATCATCACATAGCTTATCAGTATTCCCCCGTACCTGCTTATTAGGGGCTGATTGGCAGTCTGGATCTTTCACCACCAATCCACTGATAGCTCTCATAGCCAGTTTGGAAACATTTGCTGATCCTTTGCTACAGAAATCCTCTTATTATCTGGCGTGATGGTGACTGTGATATGTTTATTATGCATGTTCAGCTTTTATTGTGTTAATTTACTGGAAAGTATTTGGAAAAGCCTACATTTTGAACTTATTAATTAAGGCCTGAAGAGGTTTGTTTAACATACAATTATATTATTAAAGGTAGCTGTTCTGTTGCAATACTGAATTACTCCTGACTGGTAATTCAGATTTTTACCTGGTCTTGAATGTGATGGTTCAGCATCTCTCTCTCTCTCTCTCTCTCTCTCTCTCTCTCTCTCTCTATGTCATGGCAGACTACATTAAATTAAGTGCAGCATACTGTAATCTGACAAAGCCAATACAGAAATGTGAAGTTATAAAGGTTAAATGAAGGATAGGATACTAAACCAAGAGACATTTTCATGAATATGACACTGTAGTTAACAAGCACAGAATCTGTGGCAGAATCTGTGACTTGCTTGGCCCTTTCACCTGTCTGTTCCCAGACCTTCTGAAGAAGCTTCCCTTCTAAGTTACTGAATGTTTCACTCCTCAACAGAACTGCCTTCTATCTCTCCTTGCATCTTTAAATTTCTCACCATTGCTGTCACCACCCCATCCTCCTGGAGATTGATCCATATTCCCATTCTCTTGTGAAAAAAAAAAGAAAAACAAGTCTCAGGATACTCTGAGACATCCTCCTCTACTTTTATTTCTGCCTCTTTGGTTCAGAATTGTTTTACTGAAATGTGTTGGTTTCCAATACCCTGTAATTTCTTTAAGCCATTCAGCATCCCTATCAGATTTTCTTTCAGAAATTTCTGCTGTGGTGTGCACACAGGCTTCTCTGGTGACAAAGTGCATATAACTTTCCCCTATCTGGACAGACTCAACTTTGTCCATGCGTTGGAAGAGATGTAGTATTCAGAACTTTACAATGAACGCCAGACTGAGATTCACCAGCAATACGTACAGATTAACTACTTTTCATTTTCTACCTCTGCTGCTCTCTCTTTGCATCTCAACATCCCTCCACAACATTCTTTAGCATTTTGTTTTGATTCACACATCTACATCATATGATATATTTCTCCCAAGGGCTCCTTATAGGTTCATAGGTGGTTACAAAATTAATGGCACAAGAGTCTTTACAAGCCTAGCCATATTTATCCTGCATTGCCCCAATTATCAATACTGACATTAGTGAAGTTCACAGGGTATGAGCCTGATACTGACTGCCTCTGTCCATGAGGAACTTGGGTGCCACACCAGGAGTGAATCTACAATCACCCATCCATTGATCCAGGTTGTACTTGAGGACAGTCAGGGATGGGATTTGTCTCATGTGAATGAGAAGCTTGTTCCAGAGAAGGATCAGTCTCTGGGAAACAAATATGTCTCTCCAGCATGACTTGTTCATATCCAAGTTAAGAACCTGGAAGTGAGTGACCCTCGTGTGGCTTGATTTGTAAATGTGTAACATTTCCGTTAGGGACCGGTCAGAGACTACCCTGTAAGCCAAACATAGATCATCCCTTAGTAGCCTGTAGGAGAGACATAACAATGATAGGGCTTTCAGTCTTTTAGCAATGGACATGTTTTGTGTACCCTGTATTTTTTGGTGCGAAATCTCTGTGGCTCTCCAGCTGTTGCAGGTGTCTGGTGAGGTACATGGTAAAGGGTGCATTGTACTCAGTAATTGAGCTGTTGAGGTCCAAGTATAATGGAATTATAACATCCTTAGATCTAGATGCTATACCTTTATTTATGAGATGTGTCACACAGAACGACTTCCTCACCACTGTGGATAAGTGGCTGTCAAAGTTCAGATTGTTATCAACTTGAGTACCCAGGTCTCATACCGCTGGGTCTACTCTTGGGGGGGTGCTGTCTGTATTGTAATTTGCAGGGGTGTTAACCTTCCCAAAAGGAAGAAATATACATTTCTTACCATTTAGTTTCAGTCCATGGCTCTGTCACCAATCATTATTCTGCATTAATTCTTTCTGCAGTATATTGGTTTCATTTGTGGACTCAGTGATTACTCCGTTTGCAATCATCAGCAAACTTGATCAGCCACAGGCCATCCACATTTGTCTGGACTTCTGAGAAATGAATTCCAAACAGTAAAGAGCATAGCACAGAACCCTGTGATACACCACTGGTGACTGGCCTTTTGCTAGATGTGTATTCACCCACTTTGACAGTATGTGTACTGTCGGTGAGCCATTTAGTTCCCAACTGGTGATGCAGAGGTTAATGCCCAATTGAGTGAGTTTGTCTATAATACCAGAATGAGAAATTGTGTCTAATGCCTTGGCCAAATCAAGGTAGGCTGTATGCACAGTCTTTCCTTCATCCATGGCCTTGGTGACCTTCTGAAAGAAGACATAATCTAACACTAATGAATCCAAAGTGGGTTGGGTCCAGAGTAAGGAGATTATCTATGTATTGGTTGATAACGTCCATAATGATTTTTTCCATGTCCTTGTAAATGAGGCTAGTCAGTCTTATGGGTCTGTAATTCCTAGGGTCAGTTGATAGTTTCCCATTGTGCAGAGTGTTGATTGTTGCTGTCCTCCATTCTACCAGAACATAGCAAGTCTAGAAGCTATGGTTAAAAAGAATTTCAAGTGGGTCTGCTAGGTCATGCTTTAAGTTTGTTAACAGGCAACCTGGGATGTTGTCTGGTCCCACCGATGCTGTGTTTTTGACCTTAGAGAATGCAGCAATGACCTGCTCTGTTAAGATAATAGACTGAGGAATGTTTTTATGTATACTTTGGGGGATGACTGGTGGGGATGGGGGGGTGATGCTTGATCCAATTCTGTCAGCTAACAGGTTGGCTATTTCCTCAGTTGAGTATGGGAGGGGTGCCATCCACAACCAGCTCTGCGCAGAGCTGAGTATTCCCTATAAGATTTTGAATTTAGTTAAAAAATGCTTTATGATTTTCTTTATCCAGGGAGGCTATTTTTGTTTCATAGTTTGCTTTGGATGATTTGACCAGTTCTCCAGTTTGTTTGTTTAGACTAAAGATGGATTTCTTTCTCTGCTGAGTCAGTTCCCTCTTGTTTTTGGGAATTAGTTTTTCTTTTATTGTATAGCCTGTTTATACTGGGTGTTCACCAAGGTTTTTGAGGAGACAGGCGCAGACCATCTCTGGCAAAGCAGTGTGGCCTGTTGACCAAGTCCTCCCAGGCTGACAGACATTGGATCCCCTTGGACTAATGCCAGCCAATTATTAAATTCAGTAATTTTTGTTTGTATTGTGGCATCATCCTTGGTGAAGGCAAAATGCTGCTCAAGGCTAGGCTCATACCTGTCTGTGACATAATTTGAGCTCAATCATGTCTCTCTTCATATAGTCCAGGGAGGTATGTCTCAGGTCATTCACACCCACATAGACTATGATGGAGTCATACTGGCACTTGTGGTTGAGTGACTTGGGTGCATGAGGGATCTGAATGATCCTGGCACCTGACAAGCAGCTAACTGTAACCCTCTCCTTATCCAGCCTGGTGAGTCACCTATGACAAAAATGTTTGGTTTTGTGGTATTACGCCTGAAGGGATTGTTTGTTGAGACACTGGTGTGAGTGTTATTATGTGTCATGGTTGATGCTTGCTTTACTGTGTGTGTTTTCTGAAGGTGGAATTTGGGAGGCCTCTGGAATTTTGGTAAGTTACTAGTGCTCTGTATATGTGGTTTTATGTGTCAAGTCTTTATTAAGTATGGGAAATTATGTCTGGATGCTGACAACCTGTTTGGTATTAAATATGTGTACATGTGAGAGCCTTCCCTCCAATTCTATAGTATAATTACATCTTTCACATACAGTATTAGTTTGTCTCAGAAGTAGGTGGTTGTCAATGTACATGAGATAATTGCTAAATTGTCTCAGGATGCCACTGTCCATCAGGATAGTCAGAGAGATGCTGGGAAATTGCTCATCCTTGTTAGCACGTCTTTACTGTGTGTTTTCTTCGGGAAAGAAATGGATTAATTTGATTGGACTTTTCACTGGACTGTGCTGTTAGTCCAGAGACCATAAGTGGGAGTTGTCCTTTGTGTTGTCTGTGTAGTCCAAGATAAACCAATGAAGCAATGCTGCTCAGTGCACATCTGAGTTGTTCCTCAAGCAGAAGAGGGCTGGGAATGGTTTCACTGACAGTTATTTAAGGAAAACTTTATCTACAAGACATTTGCATCTACACAGGGGACTGCCAACTGCCACTGGGTGCAGAGCAGTTTTGCTCAAATATGAGGCTTAACTTTCAGCACAAATAAGCAAGTGTAAAGCTATCTACCAATCCGGAAAGCACACAATGAGCCTTCCTCCAGCAATCCCCAACTTGGATGAGCTTATATCAGCACACTTCTGCCATAAGACTGCAGATAAAAACATCTTAATGTAAGCTGGCTGGTTTTAGAGTCCAACTGTAAATAAATACACTCTCTAGATATAGTAGTCCTGAATGAAATAGATACAATGTAGCCTGAGTCTTAAAGCAACACTTCAGCTTACAAAGTGAAGAAATGCAGCAAAATTTCAACAATGAAGCAGTAGCCTAATAAAACAAAGTGAACAAAGTTTAAATACACCCAAATAATTCTTATTTTTATAGATTCAGAAGTGGATGGCTTTGGAAAAAACAAAATCTCTCAATCACTCTGGCACAGTTGCTAAGCAAAGAACAGCTCCCATTAAAAGAGTGAGAACCTGCACAAACACGGCTTAAATATCAGCACAAATAAATAAGTATAATGCTATCTACCATTTGGGAAAGCACAGAATGATCCTTCTTCCAGCAATCCCCAACTCAGATGATTTCCTCATAAAATTTATGAGGTTTTCTGGCAAATTACTGGGATGAACTCAGGATTGAAGTTACCAAATAATGACATACATTTCAGTTTCAGACTTCAAATCATTCAGAAAACATATGTTAACACAGTCCCTGTTATTCTAGCAACTTTCTAAGTTTATACGATTTATAATTTGTCCCTATTTTTTGGGCCTTTGTCCCCCCATTTTGGCTGGCTTGGTCCAGATTTCTTGAATTATGAGCTTGCGAGTTATGATTCCTAGAAGAAGAAGAATACCTTAACTACTGAATCTGATGAGGTACTTATTTTTATTCCATAACTATTTAGGATTCTACCATTTTTCGTCTGAGAACACCTAAGCAAATCCTAACGTCTGCCCCAGATTCACCATACTTAGTGATTTCTGAACTGACCTGGTCTGTTACAAAGGTATCTATACAACCTGCTCTGTGCACTACAAACATACCCCAGGATTCAATAAACTCTGTGTAGGTTTTGCGCAAAGTCTACATGGAGTTCACATGTATGTGTGGTTGTGCGCAGTGAGCAAACAGCGCACAATGCATATTGATGCTGTGCACTGGATTTAAGCAAGGTTTCAGGGTTGGTAACAATGTTGCCAGCCTAAGAAAACTCGCATAGCATACCTGTTCAAACCAGACCACTGATGGTCTGTGGTTTTGCGCAAAATGCCACAATGATCACCACAGCTTCACAAATAGCTCTTAATCTCTTACTGCAAGACATATGGACAAAGGCCAACATAATGCGGGGACAATGACCCAGAAATAGGGACATATTTGACATATATGCCCTATAGAAATGTGTTAATATTACCGGGGATTTGTGTTATATTCCGAAGGATGTGAAGTATGAAGTTCAAATATACCTCTCAACCTCTTACAGAAAGAAATCTGGACAAAGCCATAGAAAATGGGGGGATAAAGGTAAAAGAAAATTGAAATATTGCTCTTACAAACTTAGAAAGTTGATAAATTAATAGGCTTTGCATTAGCATGAATTTTATGAAGAGCAAGTCATTTGAAACTCAAATGTCAGTCATTATTTTTTTACTTCAATCCACAATGACATGCCACTGATTTGCCAGAAAAGCAAACTTTTATGAGGAAAAGATCAAAAATGTGAGCCACAAATCTGGACATTCTGCAAAAATATGGACAGTTGAGAGGTATGAACTCAAATGTATGTAAAATTCAGTCACATCAGTCTTGAGATCATCCCAGTGATGTGTCAGAAAACATATTTGATAAGAAACACTTCTGGACATCCTGTGTATATATGGCCATTTGAGTATATAATGGGCAGCCATGGTGGTGCAGTGGTTAGCGTTGTTGCCTCACAGCAAGAGGTTCTCTGGTTTGATCCTCGGCTGGGGTGCCTTCTGTGTGGAATCTGCATGTCCTCCCTGTGGTTGTGTTGGTTTCCTCTGGGTGCTCCGGTTTCCTTCCACATCCCAAAGACATGCTGTTGGTGGATTGGACACTCTAAATTGGCCCTAGGTGTGAGTGTGTGCATGTGTGTGCCTTCTGTGGAAGGTTGGGTGCCGGACTGGCAAGTCAACACCGTAAAAACTCCACTGCCAATCATGAGCGGACAGGTGATCCGCTGTGGCGACCCCTAACCAGGAAAAAGCAGAAAGAAGAAGAAGAAGAATGTGAAGTATATGATCCAAACACTGTACAGGATAGCGTATCTACAATGCAGAGTATTGTGATAGCCCACTTCTGACATACTGTACTGAAGCTGTGTAAATGATTTATGATGGTACACGGACTGCCATGTAAAATAAACACTCAGGGGATGTGTGTATATTGAATAGGGATACACAGATGAATTGTAGGAATGAACACAGAGAGACAGAGAACAGGTGAAACTACCTAATGTACAGCAGATGTGCAATGGAGACTGGTGCTTTCCTGCCAATTCCAATTATTGAGTTTACTGAGAGCAGCAAAGCATATGTGTGTTAGTAAGCAGAGGGCAGCACTTCAAACAGTGAGGAGTGAAATAATTGCAACTGGAAGAGTAATATGACACTTGGCCTTAGTTTGAGGAGTGTCTACCGATGTAGCCTGGAAATAAATATTGCAAATTGGAAGGTAACTGTTAGGTGAGTTAGGTTTGCAGATACACTGGGGGCAGAAATGTAATGACCTGACCCATTTGTTTTTACCTTTATACACTGAGAAAATCGATTTGTATACTGAACAATTCAATCCCAGGCATAAGGGACACAACATTTTCTTCCACAGTGTTGATTTTCCATCTTTGCCACTGAAGGAGTGCTGCTCAGACATAGTCAGGGTTCATACATAAATACAGGTAACAGTATAAGCTGTTACACATGTATGTGTGTGACCTGCCAAGGTAATTTGATACAGATCTAGTTGTGTATGTGTCTTAGGCAAATGTGAAGCCATGCAAGTCCAGATAGCAGAATTATACTAATAGAAATACTGTACACAGTACACCCTTAGTCATACATCTGAAAACACAATAGTGGTGTCTCATCCCTTATACATATAATTCATATCATTTATACTATCTAAAGTGTTATAAGTGAGAATGAATATAATGGGAAGTGGAACAACAGTAAAAGTGTATGGAATATTCTGTGTTAGAATCCAGGACCATATGTATGGTAGTCCTGCACTTACATCTGTTGCCACAAGAAATTTGAAATAACACTTGTCTATGTTTCAGTTCATTGCTATAAACTGCACTGTCACAACAGTTAAAAAAAGTCACACATCCTCTCCTAAAACCCAGGACCATCTGTATTCCAGCCCTACACTTACACCTGCTGCCAGAGGACTAGATACATGACATTCCCTAATTTACTAATAATTCTTAAGGTCTCTGTGTTAACCACCATGCAACGCTACATAGTAAGTTTGCATGGTGCCCAATAGAATTAACTGAATGCATTTGGTTTCTGTTTTGGCTGTCTGGGTCCTGTCTGTTTCCTGGGTGGTCCAGTTGTCCAGTTTGTGCATTGCCATGCTTTGTGCAAATGAGATAAGCACAACCAAACCTGCCATAAATTTCCTCCATTCCCATCATTGCACTACATGCCACATTGGGCTAACTATGCCCCCCCAAAACAAAAACAAGAAAGAAAAGAAACAAAAAAAAAGAAAAAAAAAAAAAGAAAAAGGGATTAGTAGTTGAAATGAGGAAAATCAGTCCATGACATACACACTAGAAAATGTTGGGGACAGGCCAGGCCCAGGGGAAGATGCCCCTCCCCCCCCTGTTGTAGAAGGAAGTAGTAGTCCACAAAAATCACAAAAACTGACAGGCCAAAGAAAAGCCAAACAATATGATGGGGTGGACTATTGAGGATAAGAAAGAAATTATGTATATTTACTATTATGAAAAAAGCCCAGAATTTCCAGACAGAGGATATACAAAAAGATTAAGAGATAAATTAGAGGAAAGAAAAATACTTCCACAGGAAAAACTGTCAGAAGCTTCAAATGAAAATTTGCATTCATTCATACAACAGATTTTTGAAAAACAGTATATAGATCAAGAAACTTTGATCTGTTTAGAAAAAGAAGCATCTGAGTAAGTGCAAAAATATAAACAACAAAACCTAGATATTTTTGAATAGTATAAAAAAGAAATATGGACATGGGAAAGAAAGAGGCATTTGATATGGTGCAATATTTATGCAAAGGAGAAAGCCAAATTAATCAATATAATGAAGGCAGCCACAAATATATTCGAAGAGAAATACAGGCAAAGGCATCCAGATATGGACAATTTCACAATAAAAAAATAATATCACAAAGATGGAATGTAGAAAAGAAGATTAGTAAAGTAGAAGTTAAAAAATAGAAGTTGAAGTTATGGAGTGCCTACGAAGTGAAGGATTTAATGTGGAAGGTCTAACACAGATTACACCACAGCCTAATGAAGTGGGTCCCCAAACTTAGGAGAAGCAAGAAGCTCAGGAGACATCTAAAGAAGAAATATGGACATGGGAAAGAAAAAGAGATTTAATACGGTGTAATATTTATGCAAAGGAGAAAGGAAAACTAACCAATACATAAACAGCAGCACCAAATATATTTGAAGAGAAATAGAGGCAAAGGAATCCAAATATGGAAAACTTTACAATACAAAAAAATAAAATGACTAAGAGGAAAAGTAGAAAAGGAGGTTAGTAATGGAGAAGTTAATGAAATAGAAATTGAGGTTATAGAGCAGCTGCAAAATGTAGGATTCAGTGTACAAAATCTAATGCAGAAAACACCACAGCAGGATAGAGCAATGGATATTCAAATTATGGGGAAAATAGTGGAACAGGAAGCAATTGGTCAGGTGCCATATCAAGATATATTGGAGCCTTCCACAGGAAATGAGTATAAATGTTAACTTGAAGCTAGACAGCAAGGGAAGGAACTAGAAACTGTGGGAACTCTGATACAGTCACTGTTGAAGAGTGAAAGGCCAGTGAGTTCCCATATGACAGAGCAACGGATGGCATAGGATGCAATTGAAGTGAAGGTACCACAGGAAGTTGCTAGAGAACTTTAATTGAATGCCCACAGAAAATGGAAAACAAGGGATGTGCCATTAGTTTGGAAGAAAATGAGCTAAGAGAAGAGTTGCTTGATTTAATAGATATAGCTATATATATAAATATTATGAAGACTGTCAGCCCAGCTGGCTAGAAGTTTATAAATAACTCCATGTCATTTGTGAATAGCAATATTATTTGTATGCTTGTCTTACAAATGTAAGTAAACTGTATGTTATGTGCTGAGCTTCAAAAATGTAACCACATTGCATCCTACTGGAAAAGAGCAAAACTCTAAGAAAATAAGTTGAAATTATTTAAGACTATGGTATCTCTCAGTATCAGTTAAGTGACAGAATGTCTGCAGATAGAAATTCTTTCTATTGTCTGGAAACAGAAATTATTTCAGGTTTCAAAAGTAAAGGTGTGCAACTGTTTTATGGCTTAAAGTTCCAGGCAAACCTTTAAAAGATAAGTATTTTTAACACAGAGGTGTTATACTTTAAGTTCCTGTTAGCCTGGGAACTAAAGGCAGAGGTGACAAGAATGATGTAATTTAAGATAACCCAGCAGAAATGTTTGATAGTAATTTAAGAACTATCTCAGAGAGAAAGTCTGTGCATTTTGTATTTGTCTTTGGACCTAGAAACATACATTCAGCACTTGCATTTGCCTGGCTCTGTAAGTAAGAGTTAGGTATAGTTTTTCTCTTAGAGAGATAGATAGGAATACAGTAAAGAGTAGTTCAGATTCTTTCTGTATTTATCTGAGACTGTCCTAAAACATTGTTTTAAAGTATTTCCCGTTATTCTGAACTCTGTTGTCACTGTGTTGAGTTATTGAGTATTGTCTTGTGCTTTTATTATTTATTATTAAATATATTTAAACCTTTTAATTGTGGCTGGTTTGTTTAGAGATATTTAAGCTCTTAGAGTACTTGCATATGTATTTGGTAATACCGTACAGGCCACTCTTAAATAGCCTTAAAGTCTTGGACACACTTACCATTTGGATAACAGTACCATTACACAGTAGAATTGGTCACTCTTTTGGAAGGGCCTTTTTTCAATTTTTTTTATTAAATAGAAGTTGATGTTACAATTTGCATAGCATGAGTAAGTTATTAAACTAGGTGTTCACACACTGTAATAAAATGTTTTCAATTTAGCTAAAGTTAACATAGGAATACCATGAAGTTATGATTGTGTTATGGTACAGTCAGGAAGTATGAATATAGAAAGGCAATTAACCTATACATTTTGGTAATACAATAAGAGTATATCTTGAGGCATAACACCAACATAATGATACACTGAAAATAAACTATTATACAGATATACATATTTACAAAAATATCACCTTAGTTGGTGTTGTTACTACTCAGCTAAAGAGACTGTTTAATAACTTTATGTATTTTTACATACTTTGCCATTCATGATAAAATATCAAAGTTTTACAGTATTTCTTATAATATGTTTGGCTCTTTTGACTTTTGGTATACAGCTTCTTAGCTAATACATGTTTTTTAGCCATGTTCTTATATTCTGTACAAGTAAGTTTGGATCTGTCCAGCCAGTTTTTATATGTAAAATTTTAATAGGGCATATAACATTATAGTGATGTGTTTAGTGAGGCTATTATTATTGTTCTTGAAGATATGTAGTATCGCTGTTTCCCATGATAAAGTAGATTTTGAGTATCCTGTTTTTTTCTAACAGGAATCTCAGTGAGCACCACAGTTTATAAACTTTTTTGCAGCTCCAGAAGATATGTAGAATAGCAGCTTCTTTATTGGGACAAAAAGGACAATAGGGTGACTTAGATGGATTCAATTTGTTAAGATGGATAGGTGTATGGTATGCATTACTGAAGACCTTGATCTGAGTGTATATTAATTTCATAAAAGGCGTCAGTTTTATGGTGTTTCCAAAGGCTAATTCTTTTTGATTTTCTGTCATGTTGTTACATTTTTCTTCCCAATACTTTGAAAATATGATTGCATTTTGATATTTAATTTTAGTTATTAATTTATATGTTTGAGAGCATTTTCTTTTTGTATCAAAACAAATTTTGAATTTGCTGTGCTATCTTGATATTTTGCTCATTTATAATAATATCATTAGTTATTGTGTTAACTAAGTATAAGATTATTTTTATTATCACATTATATTTATTACTTACTTTAAGTATGTTCTTGATGTTTTCCATTGATAGGTTTTGTAACTGGTAGAAGTCTCATACTATATGATTTTTTATTAATGGATATTTATCCAAGTTTAACATAGAGTTTGTTAGTTTTATATCAGGATTATTGTGTATTGGTTGTAGAAGAATAATTGTATCTTTTAGTTTTAATGTTATTAGTTTCTTGAAAATGTCACAATATGCTAGAATTGTTGAAAATATCTTCAAATCTATATTTATCAGAGCAATGGGTCTGTAGTTGTTCGGATATTTGGAGTCAGTGCTTGGTTTTAGGATAAAAATGGTCTTGGAATTATTAATATAAAGGTCTGATATCCCAAATTCTATTATATGGTTGTATATTTTTAAGGGTCTATATTACGTGTTTGAATGGTCAAATATTCAAACATGTAATAGTCGACCCGTAATAATCGAACCACCATAACGTCAAATAGAAAATAAAAAAAGAAAAACCCACCCAAAAAAAATTTAAATGCCCTACGCAGGGGGGAAAGCCCCCCCTGCACCCCCCCCCGCCACTTAAATATACCAACTCTGAGAAAGCACTACAGTGCAGACAATGGAAAACTTCCATTTCTGCACTGTACGGAGATCTCCATTGAACTATGCGACATTGTGGCAGTTTGATTATTACGGGTCGACCATTACATGTTCGAATATTTGACCATTCGATCATATAATATAGACCCTATTTTTAAAAGTATTGGTGCTAATTGTTGTTGGAAATGTTTATAGACCTCTACCACATACCCATCAGGACCTGGAGCTTTCCCTAGTTTTAGCTTTTTAATAGCCTTTTTTACTACTCAACTGTTAATTGACGTTTTAGGTTGTTAGATTGAGTATCATTAATCTGAGAGAATTCTAGGTTGTCTGCAAAATTTTGGAAAAGGCTGTCATGGTTATAATCATGTGGACCATAGATGTTTTGAAATATGTCTTCAAAAGCCTGTATTATTTCACTATCTCAGTTAAGGGTTTTATCTTTATATTTTATTTATTGTATTTTACATGGGGGTTTCTGACATTAATAAGTCTTGCTAGCATTTTGGAGGGGGTCTGAGCCCATTCCGCATATTTGTATAGCATTCTTAGTTCTATAAATGTATATTGTTGCATTACAATCTCATTTTGTTGTTTTTGTAAGCTTGCCATTTGCTTCTCCATGGTAAGTGAATGATTTTTTTGTAGTTCTAGTTCAATTAGTTTTAGTTTATCCTCTATGTTACTTATTTTTTCTCTATTTAGTTTTTTATAGAGTGATGCTTTTTGAATCAGGATACCTCTCACCGTGGCTTTAAAGGCTGCCCATTGAATATCTAAAGGAGTATTATTGTTTCTAAGGTTTTCATTTAATTGATTAAGAGAGACAATAATTTCTTGCGCCACTTCTTTGATTTTCAACAGGTTTGAATTTAGGGTCCAGTTTGAAGTATTATAGGTACTAAACCTACATTTATTTTGTGTTATTATTATATTAATTTTTGAGTGGTCAGATAATGATCGAGGTTCTGAGTTATAGTGGACTTCATTAACAGCTATGTTTTGAGAGATTAAGAATATGTTGATTCTTGACCATGTCTTATGGAAGGGTGAGAAATATGTGTATTTGGTTCTTAAACTATCTGTGTTATTTAGTTCAAAGGGATCCACTAGGTTAAAGTCTTCAATTAATTCTGATAAAAAGGTTGTGGCTTGGGGTGATTGATTATTATTTTTATTCGCTCTATCTTTAGATGGGTTTATTATTATGTTCCAGTCTCCACCAATTATAATCAGATGGTCTGGGTGCTTTAGTAACAAGTTATATATTTCAATTAGAAAGTCAAGCTGAGAGCTGCAAGGGCCACAGACATTACCTAACAGTAAGGGTTTTTATAGGCTGGATGTGAGCATGTGAAGTAGCACGACCTGCCTTTTGTGTCACTGTCATGTTTGATAATGCTCCCTTTAAATTAATTTTTAATTATTATAACTGCCCCTCTTGATGCAGTACTGTCCCCAGCTGCTATTATTTGTTGAATCCACTTAATATTTTTATCTATATCATTGTCCCACTGTTCCTTAGTCATGTGAGTTTCTTGTAAAAAGGTTACTTCTGCTTTTTATTGAAATATGAGATGCAAAATTAGCTTTTTCTTTTTAATGTCTTGCAAGCAGTTTATATTCTACGAGGATACATTAATCATCTTAGATAATAATTAGGTTAAATACCCATGTTACTGAAGTAACTGTGAATGCTATGACAGGAGTGTTTGGCACAACATGCTTATTAGTATGTAATATGTGTTGAAAGAAAAGAGAAAAGGTGATTTTACGCTCTTTCAGATACTCCCTAGTGCCCGACCACTTACAACTATCCTCTGAAAGAGAAGGATTGAACCATTAAACAAATACTATATTCTTAGTACTAGAGTTAAAACTTCTAAAAACACAAACAAAAACTGAGGGTGATGCTACTCAATGCTAGAAGTCTAAATCTCAAAATGCACTCACTTGAGGCACTCCTTAAAATGGAGAACATCGATATCTGTGCAGTGATTGAGACCTGGTTCAAGGCCCCTGCACTACCAGGCTATAACTCATACCACACTTTTCAGCCATGTAACCTGGACCAGATCACCAAAGGCGGAGGTGTGTCCATATTCATTAAGGATATCCACACCTCCAGGCTAGTTGCTCAGCATAATGCAGCCAAGGTTATCCAAGTGCAACTAACTCTGGGCAAAACTGCAATCCAAATTGTAGTTTGCTACAGATCCCCCACCATGCCCCAGGATTCCCACTCCTCTTTTCTTGATGTACTGGAAAATATTAGGGTTCAACCAAACACCCTAATAATGGGCGATTTCAACTACCCCACCATTAACTGGGAAAACTACTCATGTACCAACTCCTTTGCTCAATGCTTTCTGGAATTTATAAACTCCAATGCCCTGGATCAACTTATCCACACCCCCACCAGGGGCAACAATATCCTAGATCTAGTCATTACCAACATGAGTGACCAGCATTCCACATCTGAAGTCAATGCCTCATTGGTCCGATCTGACCATAAGCTAATTACCCTAGATATCCACATCCTGCCCCCACCCCCCATTAAGGAAACCACAGTAAAAAATTTCTCCAAAGCCAACTCCATGATTCTTAAGACAGAAGTGGTGAACCTCATGACACCCATGCAGATGGACAATACAGTTACGAGTACTGAATCCTACACAACTGCACTTTATAAGCACTTACATGAGTGCATGGATCGTGCTATCCCACACAGAACCAAGATGCTATCTTTCAAAAAAAGGAAGCCAATCTGGTAGTCTCCTGCCATAAACAAACTGTACAACAGAAGGAAGAAACTGGTCCAAAGAGAGTAAAATCCTATGAGTGGAGGAGCTCCCTGGTCAGCCTCAGTAAGAAGCTGCGATCCCTGGTAAAATCCTCCAAAGCTAGTTACGAAAACAAAATTGCCACTGATTCTAAAGACAACCACAAAGCATTCTACAGCTATGTCAAGAATCTCAATGGCAGCACTCAGATCTGCTCTGAGTTACAGCACAATGGCACTAAATATACAGACCCAACTGATATTGCCAACATCCTGGCAGATAGGTTCAGTACTAACCTTTTCCCCCTCTCACCCCCTAAAGAGCCCATCTCTCTACCGGAAGAATGCAAAGTTCCTGTAATCATGGCTGCACAGGTAAAAACCACACTCTCCAAGGCCAAGAACACAGCATCCATGGGACCAGACAACATCCCAGGCTGCGTTCTACATGAACTACAGAATGAACTGGCACCCCACCTAAATACCATGTTCAATCATAGCCTCACCTCAGGCTTTGTGCCCGCTGAATGGCACACGGCAATGGTTATCCCACTCCATAAGGGGGGAGACACCATGGACCATGGGAACTACTGCCCAATTAGCCTGATAAGCCTGGTCTGCAAGGCTGTGGAATGTATCATCATGGAACTTATAAACAAAGACATTGGTAATCTCCAAACTCTGGACCCTACCCAGTTGGGGTTTGTAAAAGGCAGATCATGTCTCCTAAACCTGATAGACTTCTTTGAAGTGATCACCAAAGATGTAGATGAGGGTAAGGTGGTTCACACAGCCTATCTAGATCTTGCCAAGGCTTTTGACACCATCCCCCACTCTGGAATTATAGATAAACTCACTAAACTAGGTATAAATCCCTATGTCACAAGATGGGTTGCCAGCTGGCCCACTGACAGAACCCATACTGTGAAAGTAGCAGACTCCAAATCCGACTTCAGACCAGTGACAAGTGGAGTACCACAGGGTTCAGTCCTGGGTCCTCTCCTGTTTGGTATCTACTTCTCTGAAGTACAGGCTAACACAGAAGGTCTTTGGCTAATGAAGTTCACAGATGACTGCAAACTTGGTGCCATAATCGAAACTCCTAACGATGTGGACATCCTACAAAAGGGTCTCACTGAGACAGATGCCTGGTGTCAAAGCCATGGCCTCAAGCTCAATGCCAAAAAGTGCATTGTCATTCCCTTTGGTAAAAACTCTGTACCCATGAACTACAACATAGGTGTCAGGAAATCCTTCTACATGGCACACCTCATCACAAAAGGTTTCTCATCTAGAAAAAAAGAGGTCATTGTTCCCTTCTACTCATCACTCATTAGACCCATTATAGAGTACAACGACCCTTTTGGTATGTACCTCACAAGACATCTACAACAACTGGAAAGGCCACAGAAATACCTCACAAAGAGGATTACCGGCCTCAAACAGATGCCCTACGCAGACGTCTCAAAAAAACTCCAGCTTTACTCTGTCACATATCGCCTACTCAGAGGTGATCTCTGCCTAACATACAAAGCTATGTCAAACCCAGAGCTGTTCAACATGCTCCACTTAAAGACGTCCCAATCCCTCCAAGCTACATGCTCTAGGGACCTAAACCTTGTCACCACAATAAACAGAACATGCCAGAGGGATAGATTCCTGTCCCAGAGACTTCCCATACTCTCGAATAAACTACCTATCTATATCAAACAAAGCTCCTCATTAGTACTCTTCAAGAAAAATCTTGATTATTGGATGGGAAATAGGAAATTCACCCCGGGGATCACTTCTGTGGCTCTGCTCGACAGTGGCACAGGTAAATAATTTTCTTGGGTGGCAAAAGCCAGGGTATCTTTTTGGATGGGCTTGTATAGGCCCTAGGGCTGATATCCTAGTACCTACCTATGAACCTATGAACCTATGAACTATATTACAGTGGTTATTTCTTATTCCAAGAAACATTTCTGCCAGGATATTCACCACTCAGCCAGCAGCTTTAAGTTGGGGCTAACAGAAGCTTTGCTAACCCAATCAGGATTTAAGGGTGACTGCTATCCTGCAACTTCCATATTTTAGCTTAATATATGACCCTGAGACTAATTATAAGTGTCTAGAAGTACTATATTGACACCAAATATCTCTAGGGTAGCTAAATAAGTTAGGATTTATCTGTTGTTGCAATAAAGTGTAGTGTATGATCATATGCTATATACTACAGTTCTATATGACCTGCCTATATCAAACAGAGATATTTTCCACTATAAGCATCATATTAAAAATGCATTGCAGGAAGTAAATTATATCATTTAGTGATGTTCTATAAGTTCACTGACTATTATTAAGGCAAAAAAAAAAATGTTGGATAGACAAGTACATAAAACAATGCTGTTTGCAAGGATATATTGTCCCAGGTCCCCATAGCATGATGCATATTCCTGCATGAGCAGTTTGTTGTGCAGGGACATTTTCCTTTCTTTTTCTCTTCCTTTCATTCTGTCTTTCTCTTATCTTCCAGGCTTTCAGTTATTTAAACATTGTTTTTTTCTTCTACAATTGACTTCTAAATCCTACTGCTAGTTATGTACAATAAATTTGACAGTACCTGTGAGTTTTTAGTGTTGGAAACCATCCAGTTCATTAAATGCAGTTGCCATTCGATTGTCAGGCTTGTTTTATTACACTTTATTTCCTGGATATCATTCTGCTTGTTCTATTGATTCTCTTAGTCACACAGTTTTTTTTTTACTTTTTTTGGATCCTCTTCATTGCCATAGACTTGAATTGACTCTGACATCACTCTGTGGTGTAGTTCACATGTGCGTCGCAAAGTCAAAGGTCAAGGGAAGTCAGACAGGGCTCAACTTCCTGGAAAAACAGCTTTAGAGTGTTGCAATGGAAAGGAAAGCCCATGGGGACTTTTCATATGCAAAAAATGGTAATTGCCTTCAATAACTTTAAAAATAGGTAAAAAAGGCAGGCCTGTTTTAGTCCGATTTAAGGTCATTTATAGTATAATTATGTTTTAAATGCTGATGCATGCATTATTAGTTGTTAGTTTTTATTAGTTATTTTGCAGGGATGTCAGTGAATGCCTTTAAAAAGGCAGAAATTATTATTTATTTATTTATTTTATTTTATTTTATTTTACATTTGTTAACCGGGATGGTCCGACTGGATACATGTCCTTTTTCAGCGGAGGCCCGGGGAGAAAAGCTCCAACAGAGTTACATTGATAATTAGGTACAGTAAATGAGCTGAAAGAACTTAACAAAAACATAGGCTATTTACATACAAGTACAAGACTGCCATTACTATTTCTGAGATTACTACAAATGTAGCATTAATAACATATTAGCAAGGACGGTAGGCAGTATAATGACATAGAGTTAGACAGGATACATATTTCTTTATCACAGTATACAAAGTACTTATCATCTTAGCTAGTTGTTTATGTTTTAGTTAATGGCACAGAGCTAGTCTGGGTTTGAGCAAGGACATAGCCAGTGTGACTTGAAGTGGAGTTTTAGACTATTTTTGAATTGACTTAGAGTAGTTGCAAGCGTGATGTTATTTGGGAGAGAGTTCCATATTTTACCAGTGGTGTTGGCAAATAGCGCGTCACCACCTAGGTTAAGAGATTTAGTTGTTTGGACAAGGAGTCTGTTTGCTGAGCGAAGGCAGCTTAGATTGGAGTAGGGAGTCATTAGGTTTTTTAGTGCTGGGGTATTCTCAGGTTGTTTAAGGATTTTGAAGGCCTCTATGAGTTGGGACTGGTGAAGAAGGTGTGGGAATTCTATCCATCCAAGCTTTTTCAGGTTAGTACAGTGGTGTGTTCTAATTGCTTCATCTTTGCTGTTTGCTTGGTATGTGGACCCCTTGTATTGAAAATGCAAGGAAGCAGGATATTCATTTGGAATTTTATGTTTTATTAAGTATGCACAGAAGGGTGAAAGACCTTGCCTCTGTTGCTTAATGGCTAAGGGTAAGTCCTGTGCAATTGTTATTTTATTGCCTTTCCATAGGACTTGTTTTTCAGTTTTGCCAGCTTGTATGATCATATTAGCATGTGTTGCATTTAAAATTCTCACATAAACTTGTCTTAGAGCTTCCAGGGTTTGTGATTTTCTTAATGCATGGTGGAATCTTTCTATAGTAACATTCTGGGCTGAAGCACTGTTGTCCAGGAATAGTTCAATGATTTCTTTTATTACATTTTGTAGAGAAGCTTGTTCACAGGATACAGGGATACCTCTAATGAGCACATTGTTATGCCTTGATCTGGCTTCTAAGTCTTTTACTTTTTGTTGGATTTCAAACATTGTTTTTTTCTGTGGATTTAGTTCTTCTCTGGATCTCTTCTATTTTTATTTCATTTTCCACAGCTTTCGCTTAATTTTTCTCCAGTCTGGTTAATATTTGATCAAGATTACTTCCAAAGCTATTTCATTTTGTAGAAAAGGAAGAATTTCTTCTTGTAAGGGTGTTAAAGCTGCCTTGAGCTCTTCCATAAAAAGGAGCTGTTCTGACTTCATTTTGGCAGTTTGTTTTTGCAAGTCAGGTCGCTTTTTTACAGTTTTTTGTCTCTTTGAACAAATTTCTTTCTCTGGTGTGGTTATTTGAGAAAATCTTGCTTTTGATGTTTGACCTTCCATTGAATTCATAGTTCAATATTTATCTAAAGCTTATTTCTTTGTGCAGCTTCCAGTGAATTGCTGTCAAGGCCTATACTGCCTGAAAGAAACACAGATCAGTACATGTTGTTCTTGCAGATAAGTATAAATTCTTTATATTTTTTTATGAAATTTGCAGCAGAGATGATTCAATATCTATTATATAGTAGTAATATCTGCTTTTTTGTTTAGGTAGCCGGAGTGCTGATGCCCTGATTAGGTTAGACTGCAGATTTTTATCAGGAGCTGACTGAGAAGTGTGCTATCTAGCTGGCAGCCATCTTGGAATCACCGGAAGGGCCTTATAGTAGCTGATAAAGGGTGGTTGGTGGCAGTGATTACTACCTTATAATCTGGGCAGAAGGGGGCATAGCTAGTGAACCTATGCCAGCTTTCCCCAGGAGTGTTTGTATATAAATCAAATCTCAAAATGTGTGTGTGTGTGTGTGTGTGTGTGTGTGTGTGTGTGTGTGTGTGTGTGTGTGTGTGTGTGTGTGTGTGTGTGTGTGTGTGTGTGAGCTACTTGGACAGGGACGCAAAGCAATGGTTGGACAGAGAGGGTGCTAGAGATTTTGGCTTTGCCACTCAGCTGAGATCTTAACCCTATAGCTGTGCCAGTGGAAAATCGTATTGGGGATCTGGACAGAGAGGGAGAAACCAGCCCCAGACTGACTGATCTCTGTGTGCTCTTAAGGGAAATTGTACTTTACTGTTTGTGTACCTGTCATCTTCCTAATGTGCACATCCCTCATTGGTGTTAGTGGTGAGGATTGAGGCTCCTTCATTACTGGGCCAGTGCAGGGGTGTCACAAAGATCAACAAAAGAAATAGACTACAGAAGTTCAACAAAACCACAATAGTCAGAAGTCTGATAAAACAAATGAACACAGTAATTAGGAATGTCCATAAAAATCCACGCAATATAGCAGAAGTAAACAGGATATATTACTGTGCAGCTAAACTAATAACTGATAAAGGTCTACCACAAGAACAGCGGGTAATGAGAGAAAGGAAGCGAATAAATCAAATACCATCATGGAACTATCAAATAGAGAAAGATATAAAGCAATTAAGACAAGAAGTGTCACTGTTAAAAGACTATAGAAGAGGGAATAGATCAACAAAAATACTAAGAAAGATAGATGTGATAAAAGCAATGCACAATATTAGAACAGATCAGGATCTATCATGCACTATCGCAAATAACAAACTATAAATTTCAGCACAGGTGGAAAAACTTAGAAGATACGAAGATAAATATAAAGGAAAAGTACATAATAAGCAATTTATTGATGACCCAAAAAAGTTTTATAGAGAACTGGGAAACAAGCTAAAAGTAATTGAAATACCGCCAAAAAAAGAAGAAATAGATGCATTTTGGAGAAGTATCTATGAAGATCCTGTGGAACATAACAAAGATGCTAAATGGATAAAAGAAGTAAAAGAAAGAATAAGAAGTTTAAAGGTACAGGATATGAAATGGGATGAAGTAACAGCCATTGAGATTGAAACAAAGTTAAGAAAGGCCTCTAACTGGAAAACTCCAGGCCCAGATGCAGTACATAACCTTTGGTTAAAAGTATTAACATCTTTGCGCGAAGATTTAGCCATGAGTAAGAACTATTTATATGTGCACCTCAAACAGACACCAACCTGGCTAACAACAGGTAAAACAATGCTTCTACTTAAGCATGAACCTGCAAGCTACCCCAAAAATTATAGATCAATAACTTGCCTTCCGACAACTTATAAACTATACTCTGGAATTGATGCCGACAGAGTTTATAGCTATTTAAAATAAAACTCAATTATGGCAGTAGAACAAAAGGGCAATAAAGGAAAGTCATATGGAACAAGGGATCATTTGATGTTAAATAAAGTCATAATGGAGAACTGCAAAAAGGAGAAGAATCTAAGTATGGCATGGATTGACTACAAAGAAGCATCTGACAATATCCCACATTCATGGATAAAAGTGAGCTTAAAAATTTATAAGATACACCCTACACTGATCGACTATATTACAGTGACCATGAAATAGTGGGAGACCACTTTGCGATTAAGCCATGACATGATAAAGGACAAATTATTATCCAGGGATAAAAATTCAGAGGGGGATATTTCAGGGTGAATCTCTGTCACTGTTGCTATTCTGCCTTGCCCTTAACCCATTAAGTTTTGTACTTTACAGCTTAGGCCATGGCTATAATTTGCCTCCTAGAAAATAACAAAGTCTAAAGACTTCTCATCTTCTCCATCGATGATTTAAAACTGTACAGCTCATCAGATGAGGAACTGAACGCACAGCTGCAGGTGGTCAAAACCTTTTCAGATGATATTATCATGTCATTTTTCTTGATAAATGTGCAAAAGCAACTTTTAAAGCAGGAAAACTGCAGCACAAGGAAAACATCAGTTTAGGACAAGAATTTGATATAAAAGAACTTGAGCAAGAGGGAGTGTATGAATACTTGGGAATTGATGAAGGGTCAGCAATATAACATGAGCAAATGCAAATAAAACTTAGTAAGGAATACTTTAGAAGACTTAAATTAATCTTGAAAACAGTGTTGACATCTAGGAACAAAATCCAAGCTATAAACCAATTTGCTCTTTGTGTCCTAACTTTCAGTTTTGTAGTGGTTGGTCTGAAAATGTGTTAGATATATTAGATATTAAAACAAGAAGGATGCTTCATGCTCATCAAATGATCGATAAAAATCAGTGCATACCAAGATTATATATTCCCCATTCTGAACGAGGGATGGGCCTCCTTGAAAGTGATAACATGTACAGATCTGCAATCATGGGACTCCACACATATCTGCTGACCTCACAAGATCCAAATGTAGTGAAAGTTTTGAAACATGAGGAGAATAAATCTAAGATGGCTTCTCTGCTTAACCTAGCAGAAGCATATTGGTGTCAAGCAGGAATGGAAATCAAACCAAAAGAAGATAAAAATCAGGCAGCAACTGAATGTGCTAAAAAGCAAAAGAAAAAATATAAGGTGGAAGACCAGATGAAAAGGCAAGAAATGTGGAAAATGCATAAATATAATTGCAAGTATAGAAAACTTCTGGAAAAAAATCATGTTGATCAGCAACATATGCAGGAATGGTTAAGGAGAGGTGAATTCAAACCAAGAGATGAAAGTTCAATATTGGTGGCCCAAGATAGTAGGCTATGTACACGCTGGTTTACAAAGTCCATTGAATGTGCGGGAGAAGCAGGCAAATGTAAGTTTTGTAAAACCAAATTGGAAACAGTTGCACACCTTGTTGCTTGTTGTGACATACTAATGGTAGAAGGATTGTATACTGAAAGGCATAATAATGTGGCAAGACTGTTGCAGTTGGGATTGTGCAAACATTATGGTACTGAAGTGGCTGAAAAACATTGGAAATGTGAGCCATAAAGCATCATAAAAAATGATGAAGTCTACATCATATGGGATCATCCATTACCAACAATTCAAAAGATAGATGCTAGGAAAATGGATATAGTGGTCCAAGAAAAGAAGACAAAAATAGCATTGATAATTGAAATCACCACAGCAAGTGACTACAGTGTCCTGTGTACAGAGAGACACAAAGCTATAAAATATCAGGATCTGGAAGCAGAAACGAGATCTATGTGGAAGAAAGCTACCCAGATAGTTCCAACAGTAGTAGGAGCAACAAGTCTTATAAAAAAGAGTTTACAATTATATTTAGACATGCTACCAATACATTTAACTCTGTATGAATTGCAGAAGGAGTCATTACTAGACACGTTGTGGGTGCTGCAAAGAGCCTTTTTACCTGATATTAAAGAGTGAAACAAATTATTTCATGAACTTTAATTGTACTTTGACCATCATGGTATTAGAAACCCAAAATATTTCAAGAAATTAAAAATAGAGAGACCATGTAACTGTTATTTGTATATTTATTATTTTTGGATGTGGTTCACTAAGTGATCCCACAACCAGTTATGATTATGTCTTGCACATATACAGCTCTGTCTTACCTGTCTGTGTTTGTTGGTCATGACCAATAATCTGAGATATGCAGTCTGTAAGCCATTCTATATCATTGGCCTTAAAATGTATGAGGATATTAACTGGAAATAATATGATATGCAGCTGTCATCAAATGAAGGGGATGCTGGATGTTAATGAACACGACCTGTGAATTGTGTGCTGCTTGCTTACATTTCCAACCTCACATCTAACACTTTGCAAGTCTTATCTGACACACCTACTGAATGTAAGGCAGCCTGCAGTGCTGTTGTGTTTTCCTTCTCCAACCAGTAATAATTCACAGTTGCAAGCCATTAAAAACAAACACTGAGGGAGTGTCTGCACTATGTTTGCATCTCCTACATGGATCCAAGTATTTGGGATTCAGACGTTCTAATCAGTTTGCATCTCATTTGCATCTTCACCATGCTAACAGCCCTAAATTTACACCATATAAAAAGGCAACCATGTAGCTAGGCAAATGGAAGCTGAGAAATCTTGTTTATGTGGAGAAAACTGAACAGACACTATTATTTTGGGCTATATCTGCACAGAGGATTACTGAACTTCAGAAGGTATGCTTGCATTTTGTCAGCTACATACTGCATATGCTGGAATGTAATTAAGAAAAATCTGAAGCAAATGCTTTTATACTTTTATCTATATGCATTAGTTAGAAGTGCACTGATGCCATAGGCATGTTTATCTAGGCATTTCACAGGTATACATGATTGCCAATAACTTATAATGGAGTGCTCTCTGATATCTTAACAGTTATCTTGAATTTACCAGTAACCACCCTAGAAACAAATTTTCTAACATTTATAAAGGACAGCTTATACGTGCTATAAGAATGACCTCTCAGTATTCTGAGATGTTGGAAGAAGTGGCGTTTATCACTTCTTTATTTAAGGATAGAGGATATGACACTAATATGATGTCTAGGGTGAGTGAAATAGTGATAAAAGAATGGGGTAACAAATACACTCCCCTATTAGGTTACAATTATAACCACACAGGTATTAACCATTATTATGTTATGTCAATAAATTGGTGGATTTTATCTTCTTGTGGATACTTGGTTTGTTTTTGCTGTGATTTCAGTGGAATTGGCATCCCAAGACATAGAGGTTATTAGTGTTCTGCATTCAGTGCTACATCTATATTTCCTGTGGGTCTACAGAACGCTTTTTGTGTGTTTTTTTTGTTCAGGTGTTTTTTCCTCATGGAGTCTGATCGGGACGTTTCACCACGTTTAACATCCGGTTTGGAACAAGGAGATATGGCTTAGGTTCAAGCTGAGCTAGCAGAACTGAGGGATGAAGTGAGTAAATTATCTTCACTATTAACTAAATTTGGTTTAAAAGTTGCCGACAGTAGGAACAATTTTCTTTGTAGCAGGAAGTTCCCGTCAACGTTTGTAACTGCTAGTAATGGTACAGTTACACATCCTGCCCTCAATACCAGCATGGATAATATTAATGAAATTTCCAACTGTTCTTTACAGTCACCTGGCATTCCTAATGGTCAAGGGACTCAATGCAGGCAAGTGAATACGATCGACTTGCCAGTTACTATTCCACTTACAGAGCAACGGAACAGTAGTAGATTGGGGATTTCGGACTTTACCTTTGACTTTTCGTTTGTTGGTCCTGATGATAAAGCCAAGCATACGGGTACTAAGCCAAAAAGAATGTTTCCCAAAAAGACATATGCACAAACTGACAATCGAGTTCCTATTGGTAAAAACCCTGTTACTTTATCTGACAAAAACAACAGGACTGATCAACAGTATACTAATGGCAATAATCTTTTGAAAAATTTCCTGGACAATAATTGTGTTTTTGAGAATATGACCATGGATAAAGAGGCTGGTAGAAAGCCTGTATCTAGGGGCACACTTAAAGACATTATTTATTCTTTGGGTAAATTATTAAATATTATTAACACTATTAAGTTGGACAATGCCTATTTTTCCAAATGTATAGAATCAAAGATAGTCCCTATGGGACTTAGGTTTTTTAAATACCCGATGGGTATGGATTTATCTGAACATATTATAACTGAATTTAATTCATTTTTTGACCAATGTGGAATACAATTCATGCACTTATTGATCAAATTTAATGACGAGAAATTAATTAAACTTATGCATGAAGTAGAAGAGATTAATGAATTGATTAGAAGTGATTTATTGTTCCCACAATGGGAAAAGTTGTATGTCAAGTAGTTTAACATGGCAGATAATAACATCAAAAAAGCATACAATCGTAACAGTAAAAAAATTTTACAGAGACACCGAACATTATAAAAGGGGGAATGTATATTTTTGGAATAAGAACAAGGGGAATCATTATGTTAAATATGTACACTTAAATACATCTGACAACACCAACCCCAATTTTGTACATCAAAGGGATGGAAATTCACATTTTTATTCCGGGGAAAAAAGGGGGAAACAAAGAGATTGGAAATGGGGGGGGGGGGGTTGGAAGAAACAAAATCTACAGGAACATCAAGGGCACTATTAGTATACAAGGGATATGAAAGCTCACCACGAAAGGGAGGAAATGAGATAACAGCCCCTACCCACCCCACCTTTCATGATATTGGAGAGAACATACTTAGAGACGGAGTAGTTTACACTCATAAGAATTTTAACATCTATAATTATACGGAATACCCACTCGAGGTTTCCCACTTTAATTTGTTGTCTAAAGGGATGAAATACATCCCCACTAGTAAATTTAGACTAGTTGATTGTCTTAGTGAAATTAAAAAGTACATTAGGAAATTAAATTTGGCTATTATATTTAAGGACCCTCCAGTCACTCAAACATCTTATAAGAAAATGCCCAAGGAGTTGAAAAAGAAAAGTACCTTTATGCCTCCTATGAATTCTATCATTTCAATATATGATAGGTCTGTTACTCAACAGATCTACCAATTACAGAACTACGTTAATGTTATTAAGAACAATCTTAATCTTTCGAAAGAAGAATTCAGGGTTCTACAAGAATTGATGAAGGACAGGACTATAAGGGTAATGAAACCAGACAAAGGGGGGGGGGGGTATTGTAGTATACAACAGTATTGAATATGCTTCAAAAATGCATGATTTGTTATACACTTCAGGAAACTATGAAATAGTTTCCCTTAATGAAATTAATATAGCTTATAGGAGCATAGATATGCATTTGGAAGAGTTTTTGATAGATAGAAGAATCACAGAAGACACTTACAGGTTTCTTAAAGTTGAACATCCAATATTAGCATCCCTATTTGGGATTCCGAAAGTGCATAAGAGTATAGAACCCCCCCCCCCTTTAGACCTATTGTATCTGGTAGTAGAGCTAAAGTTTTTCCTATGGGCACAGCAACTGATTATTATGTGAAACATCTCTATGAAAAAAAATCCTCATTTAGTTAAGGACTCATGGGAATTCTTAAAAAATTTCCCTGTACAACTTTGGAAAGACGACTTATTGTTTGTTACCATAGACGTTGTTGACCTATTCTCCTGTATTCCGAAAGACGAAGGACTGGACGCCTTTGTCAACAGTCTTAGACTTTATGCTGACATTGAATGGGATAAAATATGTCTCATTATGGAAATGATGTAATTAGTTTTAGAACACAATTACATCTTTTATGAGGGAGAATATTTTAGACAAACCCGAGGCATAGCTATAGGAGCAGCTTGTGCTCCCATCTACGCCAATTTGGTCATGCTAGACTGGGAAACATCATATGTTTTCCACAGTGAGTATATGACACATATTAAATACTACTCCCATTACTTGGATGATATATATATGGTTCCCTATCAGAAGCCTGAAACACTATAAGCCTGAAAATTAAAATCCTGAAAACTATAGACTGAAAGTTCAAAATCCTGAAAGACCAAAATCCTGAAACTCAAAATCCTGAAAACACAAATAATGCTAATATGTCACTATAAAGACACTAATATCTACCAACTGACCCTGACCCTAACCCTAACCCTAAGGTCCGTCACTATCGCACACTCACCTGACCCAGCCTAACCCTAACTCACTTAAACCGCCCCTAACCCCAATATTTGTCACTATTGCATACATGCCTAACCTGCCCTAACCCTAACTCACTTAAACCGCCCCTAACCCTAACATAAAACCAACCGCACACTTACCTGAACCCAACACATGACCCAACACCACAGGGCTAACAATAGCAAAGCCACAATGACGTCAGTATGTCCATTTTGTGTTTTCAGGATTTTGAGTTTCAGGATTTTGGTCTTTCAGGATTTTGAACTTTCAGTCTATAGTTTTCAGGATTTTGATTTTCAGGCTTATAGTGTTTCAGGCTTCTGATAGGGAACCATATATATATATAGATATATATATATATATATATATATATATATATATATATATATATATATATATATCCTATGGGATGGGACTTCCACTTTATTACAAGAATTTTTTATTTATATTAATCAAAGTAGTAATTTTCTCAAATTTACTTCATCTAATGATCTGGAGGGCATTCCTTATTTAGACACATATGTATCTAAAGGAGATAGTGGTTTTAATTCTAGACTGTATAGGAAAACCACCTTCTCCAACAGTTATCTTGAATTTAACAGTAACCACTCTAGAAACAAATTTTCTAACATTTATAAAGGACAGCTTATACGTGCCATAAGAATGACCTCTCAGTATTCTGAGATATTGGAGGAAGTGGCGTTTATCATTTCTTTATTTAAGGATAGAGGATATGACACTAATATGATGTCTAGGGTGAGTGAAACAGTGATAAAAGAATGAGGTAACAAATACACTTCCCTATTAGATTACAATTATAACTACACAGGTATTAACCATTATTATGTTATGTCAATAAATTGGTGGATTTTATCTTCTTGTGGATACTTGGTTAATTTTTGCTGTGATTTCAGTGGAATTGGCATCCCAAGACACAGAGGTTATTAGTGTTCTGCATTCAGTGCTACATCTATATTTCTTCAGTTGGTAATACTGAGATGCTACCTTTTCTGTTTTATCTGGAAACAGTTGTTATATAGTTATGTGATACTTATGTGTATTATCTTTCTGATGTCTTTTAGGACACCAAGGACTATGTCACCCAGGTGTGTCAATCATCAAAGACCACCCTTAACTGATGCTGAAAATGAAGTGATCATGGATGCTTTTAGGCAAAATGATGCCTTCCTGCTTGAAAGGGAATGGAGAGATATGGCACGCAGAATGCAGATTTGGTGACAGATTATGCATGATGTTAATGCCGTGGGTGGCCACGGCAGTAAATATTACCATGTGCTCCATAAGGCCACTGACAGGGTCACATCTGCACTGAGGACAGCAGCTGCAGTGTGCCATGATCAGATGGGTACCGGGGGAGGACCTGCTATAGAGCCACCACTAACACCAAATGAAGAGTTCCTGTCCACTGTTAGAGATCCAGACAGCTCCCAGGAAAGTGCAGAACAGATGACAGTGCAACAGTTTCAGGGACAGCAAGTATGTCCCAGGAGGAGCTTCCAGGTAGTTTTTGGTATCTCAATTGTTGAATATTGTTGTATAGTAAAACAACTGAAATCAATATGTTACTTCTGTGTCACAAGAATTATTTTTGGGGGGATTGAAGATTGCCACACATTCTGACTGATTAGCTTAGGTTGGAGTTGTCATCCAAGTTCTTGTTGAAAGTTTAGTTAATAGACATATACCGGGTAATAGTATTACTGCCTGTGTTGCTGTTAATTGTGTTTATGTTGCCCTTACCTTTTGTTTAACTTCTTCCAGGACCATCTGGCTTGCAGAGAATAACCTCATCTGCTGATGGTAAGCCAAACATTTTTATGTCAGTACTGATAGGCAATTTAAAGAAATATTTTAGTGTGTGATGTTCATGTCAGTACTGTTGTGTGTATTGCTGCACTGTCTAATAGTGGCAGCAGTATTGTTTTGTTGGCATTTATTGGAGTATAGCAGTTTAAGTAATAATTGTTCTTGTGTCTGTTGCTTTTTATCAGAGGTGATCCTGGCAGTGGAAGTGTGGGGCTTCTACCACCTGTTGTCAGTGTTTCAGAAGACAATGATGATGATGGTAGCCAAACAGAGGCACAGTCGGGGGGGGGGGGGGCAGAGGTTGAATCTGACAGTGAGGTTGACATAATCCACTGCAATTCCATCAGACAGAGCTAGTAGACCTATGCCTACTCATTCCAGTGAACCCGTAGATATTGGTCAGGTGGAGGGTAAGGCAATTGCTCAGGAAGTGTGATTAGAGGGCTTCACTGCTTGTTGACTCTGGCTGTAGCCAAAGTGTGGGTGAGGTGCTATGCAGGAAGGTTGTTAGGGGTGCTCAAAGGAGGCCTGCTGTCCCTCCTCTATCTGATCCAGGTGACAATTCCTCTGCCACTCAACATATGTTTAGGGCCATCATGGAAGCACAAGCATGTTCTCATAGGTGCTCCAGAGAAATGCTTAGGGTTGTAGATGTTGCACAGTTTTACATGTGTGACTGCCTCCACCATGTTGCCAATTCAGTGGATCAGATGAATGGCACATTGGCATGAGGGGTGTCTGTTATGGAACAAGCAGTGTCTGTGATGGAACATCTGCTGGGAGGGGAATGGCATATTTATGGGGATAGATCAACCACATCATCTGCTGTTAGCCAATGTGGCCGTGCCCGATAATACTGCCATAGTGGCAGTACTTCCACTGCTCCATCAATGGGTGAGCTGTCCACACCCAGACATGGCAGGCCATGAGGTGTGGCTCTCGGCGTACTCTTGAGGGGCGCTCATCCAGCAGACATCAGTCACATTCAGGTAGCAGCAGTGCATCTGACAGTGGGTATGGACATGCCACCACTTCTCATTGTCAGGGATGACAAGTATGAAATGCCACCTCTACAATACATGGCACACACCTGTCTGATTTACCAAGATGTAGAACTAGCACAGAGCTTTTCTGTGTTTATGGAGACACTCACACATCAGTTTCACCTGGAAGACCCCTACAAACACACAACACACAACAGTTACATGGTTCAGCCATGCAGCTTAAAACTCATTTTGTCTCACTGGCCATTTGTTGATTTATCCAAATGTCTGCCTGCTTCTCTTTCTTATTCACACACACTCAATGACCTTTTGTGTAAGCCTAAGCTTCCTGCCACTACAGCACCCTGTGCAAGTGATGATAACTGTGCCATATCCCTGTTTTGTATCTTTTGGATTTAGGGATACATTAGCTTTGTGTCTGATGCTCAGCATGCATAGCTGACTTAGTGCTTAATATATCTGCATTTGTGATGCTGAACTGGTAATTGTACCTTTGACTTATATTGGTTTTAGAAGGTTAGACAGCTGACACCATCAGAACTGATCTTGTGAGTGTTGTGAAGTCTGAAACTGCAAAGTATCATTAATTTCTAACTTCTGTCTTAATGATTTTCCAGTACAAACATAGAGTGCTAAACTGAGGGCATGCGGTGACCATCACTACTTTTGAGAGGTATCACTGTGTGACTCTTGGATGCCTGAGGCCTACAACTTAATAATGAACACATATAAGTCAAATAAGTCTCTGCTGCCACATGTTAAGGTAATTTCTGTACAAATCACCCACTTTTTACTTGCTTACACTATCAAGTAACAAAATGCAAGGATATGCCTGTAGGTTCAGCACTTACCTTGTAAATGCAACAGTTGCAATAGTTTATTTCAAGGCTGACTCTGTCTGATGTAAGCAGTACATAGCCAATACATGGGTAGGTAAAGGTTGTGAAAGTTGCCTGCCATCAGTGTTACTATATGTATATATGTATGCAGGAGGAAGGTTTTAGGCCCGTAGGTGCTGAGTGAGTGTGCTATGCATTGTCTCTTAGCCAAAGCAAGGGTATAGCAAGCATGCCTATGTCTGCTTACACCCACAGCAGCTGCTAGTTCACCCTCTGACTCTTCATCTATGTGCGGCTGTGCTGACCTTGGCACTGGTAGGGGGATGTGTACTACTTCCACTTGTTGAGCCTGCTGAAGCTGTTTTCTCAGGATGATGTTGTGTAGCATGGCACATACTGTGAATGTTTCAGTACATGTCCATGGATTGTACTTCAGGGCTCCCCCAGATTTACCTAGGCACTAGAACTGCGACTTCCGCAGCTTAAAAACACACTCTATGATATTTCTGGTTTGAGCATGTGCCTCATTATGGCATTCTTCAGCAAGTATGTGTGCATTTCTGATGGGTGTCAAAAGCCATGGTTCCAGTGCATAACCTGCATCTTCCAGTAAATGACCCCAAGGGATATCTTCCTTTGCAAACATCTAATACAGTTGGGAGGTGTGCCAGATATGTGAGTCATGGTAACTGCCAGGGTTGCCAGCACACTCATTCAAGGTGATTCCTTTGGCATTACAAATGACTTGGCAGTTAATAAAGTGAAAACCCTTTCTATTAATGTAGAGCCTTCCCTGTTCCCTGGGTAGTGCCTTAATTTCTTATGTGTGCAAACTATGGCACCCATTAATTCAGGGTAGTGTGTTACAGGGTAGAACTCCTACATATTTCTGGCCCTCTTCTCAGGAGTATAGGGGAAAATATATGTGGTGACTGGCATGTTGGAGCATAGCATTCAGGAATTGCTGGAGGATCCTGGAGGCTGATGCCTATGACACCCCCAGCATGTCTCCTGTTGGTCTCTGAAAGGTACCTGAAGCTAGGATTCTAAGTGCTACACATACCTTTGTCTCCACTGGGATGGGTTCCTTTTGGTTTGCCCTGCCTCTGAGTTGAGGATGACAGAGGTTGCAGAGTTCCTGTAGTGTGTCTCTATCCACCTTGTAGCTCTCTACAATTTCCACATCATGTAGCTTATGATAAGTTACCTGAGATCTGAAAACTCTTCTCCTTCTTGGCCATGGTCTATTAGCAGCAGTAGCAGCAGCATAGACTTCAGCCTGTTGCACATACACATGAATTAAAGCAATAGCAGCCCCTAACATTGTTTCTTTATAGACTCTTTTCCATGACTGTATTCCAAAAGGTTTTGGAATTCGCAGGGAAAACCAGCACTGAGTCTACATGTTTGCTTTATAGCTTGTTGAATGGCTCCTCCATCTTGGATTTGTTAATTAGCATGTAATTCAGCTGTTTATGATGTGATTAGCATGCCACACTATTTACCTTGTTTACGCAGCTTTGCACAGCAGTGCACGCCACTTACTGTAGCCAACACAGTGTGTTACCATGTGCGTGTCATGTCTTGACGTACTCAATGTGGAAATGGACTGTGTAGACTTTACTGAATCTAGATGATAATCTGTAAAACTCTCTTTTCTTTACAGGAGACTGTTTATCTAGTGAACTAGATTTGTCTTTTACATTTTATTCATTTGGAGCAAAAGAGAGGAATAATCTAATCAGTCACTTAGCTGTCCTTATATTCACAAAGTATATCTTCTTTGAACAGGGCACATTTCCTGATTATGAAATTCCTTGACCTTAAAAGGAAATATCTTGGTGTAGGACACAATAAATTGAATAAATGTCATTTGCAACAGGTTCCCTTAAAGAAGCAGTTCTTACCAAACATCTGTAGTCTGCCACTTCTTATTCTGGCTCTGAAGGGAAAAATGTCCCTTCAGTGCCCCAGAAAGTGGCCTTCCAATAACAGCAATTACAGCCAGTCATGGTGGTGGGGTACACAAGGGAGAAAACTGACCACAAGACATGAGACCCATTTCATATATTCATCTGCCAGTTTTTGTTAGTCTAGATGTTTTACAGAAGATGTAGGCAGCATCATTCAGGTACCATAACTTTGTCAGTTCCCTACATTTTTGCCCGGGACTGAAGACAGTTCAGAGATTTAACTGGAAAGATGAAAAGTCTTGGAAGGAATCTGTCTGCCACATTTATTATTATTATTAGTAGCAGTATCCCTTTGCAGAAAAGATACACATAGATGCAGAGGCATTGAGTACAGAAAAATTAAAAATGCTTGCTGAAGTGAAGTATATCACACACACACACACACACACACACACACACACACACACACACACACACACACAAAAAAAAATTAAAAAAAAATAAAAATAAGCAGCATAAAATAGATGAAGCTACAAAACCATTGCACCTTAATTCCAGCAGAAAACTAAACAAACTATTACAGTGTACATTTAACTATCACTAAGAAATGAAAGTTGCTTGTTAACACTGCTGTTTGAAAATGCCAGTATGGAACATCAGTTGCATGTAGATGCATATAAAATGTAGATGTAGATGCATATAAAAAAAGATTGACAAGTCTTGCACAAATATGCAGGAATACTAATAAACTTTGCACCAAAAATGCACCCAGTTCTTCTTTGTTTAGATGTTACTATTTTGGGAGCAAGAACGTCAGGTAAGGCATACCAAATGCTTTACATTAGTAGTACAACAATAATCAATGACATACCTCTACATCTATTTGTCAATTCAGTCAGATGACAAATGGTAACCAGGACACCCCCCCACCCCATCCCTCCACCTCTATGAATTATCCAATCCATTGGGATACTCTGAACTTTTACTCAGCAAAAACCTGACAAGCAAAACTTTTTTACAGACTCAGAATCATCTACATGAGGAGTGTAGGTACTACTGCTACGTCTACACTCTTACTTATCTCCTTGGTTACTACAAAATTGCAAACTGCAGAAAAATAAATTGCCTCCCTGTCCTTCCAGTAGTAAGAACAGTCGTCAATTCAGCCATCTTTAAAAACTGAAACCTTAACTCATTATTCGCCATTTACTGGAAAATCTTTCCATGAATATATACCTTAATTTCATTATGATCTTCAATCATGGTTTCAGCCTCTGTCTTGCTTTTGGGAAGACCCTCTACTTCCATCTGAGCAGCGACTTTCTGAGCCCAGTCTAAAAGTTCTCGTAGGCTGGCCTTGAACCTCTGCAACTGATAGGAAGCCTCCAGTTTCTCCTTCCTGTAAAAAATAAAGAAGTACACTGTCACTTTACTTGATCTAACATTGTGAACATAAAGGCATAAGCAAGAAAGATGTTTTAAATGAGAATATTTCCTCTTCAAGACAGTGTAGGTATGGAGTGGTACCTATTTTAACAAAATGCTGGCTTAGTAAGCATTTACTATTGATCATTCAAATTTTAAGCAGTCTTATGACCCTGAATCATAAAATAAAATAGTGAAATGATCAATTCTGTTCCAAAGGTTACTTCACATGCAGAATGTTTAATCTCAGCTTGTGTTAGTAAAAATATCTGTATATATGAAAAATGGTAGCTATCACACTCAAAAGGTAATCTGATTAAGTTGCACAAAGTTTGTCTCAAAACACAAAACACCTCCAATTATATGAGGATGTATTCATAAAAAATGAAGGGACAGCTCATAGCATTCATGTTTTTTCAATATCTTATGCAGTTTTATATATACATTCTTAATGGGTTCAACTGGTAATCAAAAGCAGGTATCAATGGCAGAAATGTGCCGTTTGGCTCCACCAATCTATCTATATTTTTCTTAGTATATACACTGTATATTAACTGTTCCAGTGTCCTGTGTTCTTCTGTTTCTCAGTAAAGATCTACTTGTCCTATGTATCTACAAATTATTTTATTTATTCAAAATCTACTTGTCTTCATATCTGTTTTCCACTGCCTGTTCAAGAAGAAAAAAACACTTCTACATTCTGATTCCTAGCACCTCCTTTCCACCTTTCTGCTCTGCTCGTCTTGTTGATATAGCTTCTTAAGGATGCCACTCCCTTCAACTTTACAGATGACTTTGAAGAACCTAAACAAAATGGCTTTCTGATGGTTTGTTGAAACCTATGCAAATTAATAATAAATTACCTAGTAAAACTCCCTGATGAAATGTTACCACTTGAAACACTGAGTGCCAATGAGTGGAAAAAAAGACAAAAAATCCAGCAGAAGAGCAAATCTTGAAAATGACTCCTCCTTTAAACTTATTTTTTGCACGGATGCAAGTCCCCCCAGCACCCCCCTGATGTGAGAAGCAAGCCTCCCCATGCCCCTTAAAAGTATATGCCAACTCTGAGATCACTATACTTAAGGGAAAAGGGAATATTCTGAGAAATGGCCATTTTTTTCAACCATTCAGTCTCCGTGTTTTGAGACTCGGTGTAGTAGCTCCCAGTCTGTCAAATGGTTACCAATGAGCTATAGCATAAAACTGAAAATCTTCACTGAACACACCGAAGATGAAGTCTTTAATGGAATCACCATGTTAAGAAACTCAACTCTTGGGTTATCTCTGATGACGGTAGGTCTATCTAGAATCCATGAAAATTTACAAGTTGGAGAATAAGCAAGGAAGGGTGTGCAGCTCTGGGCCTACAGTAGAAAGTCTGATTAAAATAGTATAATTAGTAGAATTAAAGCCCAATCACAACCATGGATGCATATATTTACATCTATATCTATATATCTATATCTATCTCTCTCTCTCTCTTTATATATATATATATATATATATATATATATATATATATATATATATATATATATATATTTCTTTATATTGCCAATGGTCTTTCACCTTTCACCAACAGAAAATTTGTATAAAAAGTTCATCAGTGATAACAAACATCTAACAAAAAACACTGCTTTAAAGTGATCAACCACTGTAAATACTGATGAAATTTACCAAAAGTAGTGGCACGAGTTAAATATGTTCAGTGACCAAATCTATTGCACCCACATATATACAAAAAAATGTGTGTGTGTGTGTGTGTGTGTGTGTGTGTGTGTGTGTGTGTGTGTGTGTGTGTGTGTGTGAGTGTGTGTGCGTGCGCAGCACATAAAGAAACCTGGAAGAAATTAACTCTTTTTTTCATAATAGAATTATCTGTAATTTGGATGGAGGACTTTAAAGTGGATTTAAGTAAATGGTACGTAAGAAAAGGTAGGAGTTTGATTGTTTGGTTGTATAACATTATTAGCAGTTTACAGTTATAAATAGCAATTTCAACTGTCATGGAATGAAAGACTAAAACATGCACAGCTAGAAGAAATATATTTTAGTTGAAAGACATGCAGTTATTTGACTGGCTTTATGCTGAGATGGGAATTGGTGACTCTCGTTCTCTCTTTAATAGAAAAGTATTCATTGATTTTAGCAAGAAAACACTTCATTACCCCAATATGATGCAACCTCAAAGTTAGTATATCCACAGGGGTGTACAGGACACAACCCATTGCAAATACACTCTTTTTGTGGAGCGGCATATCATTACACGTTGGGGTTGCAAAAACATTGTTTTAGGCATTTCAGTTTAAGTCAAGTTAACTGTTTCAATTTTTTTTTTCAGTGGAACAAGGTATAATGAAAGTTTTTAGTTGCTATGCATTATATAATGAATATTCTGGGTGTAACAGTGTGGTAACCATTTTAAATGTGTGAAGTGATGGTTGTTTGATCACTATATGGTTCAGGCTGGTAAAAAGGCTAAATGGACATGTGCAGAAATTATGAAAACTGCCATTACGTACTTCCGAAGAGCAGTGAAATGGAAGTAGGGGCAAGGACCAATCCTATTTGACCTCTTATTTCTTCACAAAATCAGTGAATCTACAAACACCTGCACCAAGGACCTAAATTTACACCAACAAGTAAAAAAGACTGACTGGAGTGTTAGGCTCCTACCTCATTGCATTCTCAGTGGAAGGAGTAAGTTACCACAACAGGTCAAGCAAAGTACTAGTCTGTATGGCTTTAAGGCTTGTCTTGATGACTAGATGGGAAGACACAAACTTACACCAGGGTTATTATGTAATAGCTTGCTTGATTTGTCTAGAACTTTTAATTTTGTTTATTTAAAGATATATTGACTAGGCCTCTTATGGACCCTGTGGTCACTTGCCTAGAATTCTTCCTATGTTCTAAGACAACATGAAAAAAGGTAGGTGCAGGTAGAAGGGAAAACCCAAAAACTGTGTAGCAGGGGACTTAAAGAGAAAACTGGTAAATAATGTGTAAATAAGATTACAGAGATTATGAACACTAAAGGAAAGAAAAAAAAACTGAATAGAGCATGAGAGGAAAACTGAAATACATAATTCCCTGTCATACAAATATCTAGTGGTGCTAGGGAGGGGATTTTTTAGTCTGAGAATAACAAATAGAAGTTTGTTGATCAGATTAAGATAATAAGGAGAAATACTTAGAAATTAATGAGATGAGAAGGGAAGAAGGTAACATTGTCAGGTTTCAAATCCATTCGGAATAAGTGTGAGGCAGATTTTTGAAATGAGTACTAAGTAAGGGATGAAGATTTCATGAGTGACACTAACAAAGAAGAAAGGGATACACATCAATGAGAATGTATTTATGATGCATTTTGAAAAGTTAAAGAGGAACATACTTCCTGCAACAAATAAATAACAAGAAGAATTGTATGTAGAATGAAAAAAATGGTTAAATGAACTACTAGAGGTTGTATTAAATGGAATTGTGGGAAGCATAAAGCAGACATCTCTAAGGGTTCTATAATAATGTCCCACTTCCAAAGGCAGAGAGACCACTAGCCCTACTAAACAAAGGTGATAAACTATTAAGAAATATTTCAAGAAACAGGATTAAGGAAATAGCTAAAGTAAGCAATGATTGTTAGTTTAGAGAGAAATATAAGTAATATAGGAGGATTATTAGAATTGATTGGACATCAAGGGCAATGATGGTAATAGCTGTAGGTAGTGATAATGACAAAATCTTTTGTCTCAAACTGTGATAGTAGAATTAGTAATTATGTACTCAGGGATTATGGGATATTAAATCAAAATATGGCAAAAAAAAAAAAAAATATATATATATATATATATATATATTTATATATATGCATACACATATATGTTTTTATATATATATATATATATATTTATATATATGCATACACATATATGTTTTATATATATATATATATATATATATATATATATATATATATATATATGTAAAATATGATTGTATCAGCAATATACTAAACACTTCAAAGACTGAATGAAAAAAATAGCAGTGATTTTAGAACAAATCTAAAGTAATCGATAATCAAAAAGTATAAAAAAATATATATTATTTTTCACAGGGGACAAGCCCCCCTTGCACCCCACACCCCTATGTTAGTTGTATATACCATCTCAGAGATTACAAATTCTTTGCCCCACTGCAACTCAGTCTCATTCAGAAAACAACCAGCATGCTAAAACATATATGAATAGAGCATTAATTTTTCTAAGCATTCACTCTTGTTAAACAGCACAGAAAGCATCCAGTGTTACATATTGTAACCATACATATATAGGACATATGTTATGAAATATTAAGGTGGCATTATTTAGATTTAGAAGATTTGACTACATGTTTTGCATCCTGATAAGTTGAAGCCCATATTTTGTTGTATATTTCAAACCAAGGGATTTGTGAACAGTCACTGAGAAATTCTGGATATAGTTATTTATTTATTTATTTCCAGTTTGATGACCAGGGAGGTCCACTGGGCTCAAGGAGCCCGTTTTCAGTGGAGGCCTGGGGAGAAAAGCTCCATAAAACAAAGTAGACATTATAATATTTAAACAAGTAGTACATGTTACAAAGGTAAACATAATTAAAGTAAAATAGCCACATAGTATAATATACAATGCATATTTACAGGTTGTACATTGGAGAGCAGTAGTACAGAATCACCATAGTATCGAGGTTTTAAAACATCTGAAATAGGTATTAAAATCACAATTGTAGAAGAATAGGAGGTAAGATTGATCTTGTATTGGGTAAGGTGGAAAGATACTTTATTTGTATGGATGTATGCATGTGTTAGGCAGGATTAGGTAAGTAGAGTACAATTGCATTTCTTGTTATTGGAGAGGTAAGAATGGAGCTGGGTTTTGAAGTGATCAAGTTTTTCTGAAATTCTTAGAGAAGGAGGAAAAGAGTTCAATTTTTTGGCTAAGGAAAAGGATAGAAGAAGTTGATCTGGGGAACGATTTGGTTTGTGTACAGAAATTAGATTTTGGTGGGCAGATCTTAGAGTTTTATTAGGGGTGTATAGTGGTAAGACATTTGTTAGGGCAGGGCAGCTAGTAGGCTTGAAAATAAGTTTGTGGGCTGTAGTGAGTTGGAGGTAGTCCAGGTAGTTTGGAAGTTCTAGCCATTGCAGCTGGTGGAGAGGTATGCAGTGGTGGGTAGAGTATTTGGACTTGGTGGCGAACTTCGCGATTTTGTTGGAACAGAGATAGAGGAAGACAGGTTGGTTAGTAGGGTGCCACCATACATCAGAGATGGCAGTAAGTAGGTAGTAGCAAGGGTCTGTCTTGTGGACGGGGAGAGAAAGTTGGAGTTTCTATACAGCATGCCAAGTTTCTGATGTGTTTTCTTAATATTTAGCTGAATATGGGTATCAAAGTTTAGGTGTTCATCAATAGTTACATCAAGATGTTTAGCAAAAGGAACAACTTCTATAGTGGAGTTGGCATGACAGATAATATTGAAGGAGGTTTTGTCAAGAGGGAGAGATTTAGATGGGGAGCATAGTAAAATTTCGGATTTGCTGGCATTTAGAGAGAGGTGATTATGAAGCATCCAGCTCTCAGTAGTAGAAAAAGCAGTTTGAGTTTTTGTTTGTAGTTCGAGGAGGTTAGGAGCAGAGCAGACTAGAGTTGAGCCATCTGCATATTGAACTATCTTAGTGTTTGGAATGGCTTCATGGAATTCATTAATAAAGATGTTAAAGAGCATTGGGCCGTGAATGGAACCCTGGGGTACTCCGGTTGTGGTTGGAAGTATTAAAGTGAACTTTTAGAGCCTTTTGTGGATGTTTTTGTATCCGAACACCCCATTCAGTGGATTTTTGTGTTTTTATTTCATTTGGTTGTTATCGCTGACTTTTGGACTTTTTATTTGGGGTTGGAAGGAAGGTTGAGGTGCCTGTTTTCCATTTCACGGCCTGAGATCAGTCAGAGGGGTAGCTGCTGAACCGGGTGAGGGTGTTGTGTGAGAGATTAAGATTAGAAAGGTGGTTTAGGAGGTGAGAATGGGAGACAGTATCAAAGGCTTTGGAGAGGTCAAGAAGGACTGTGGATACAAGTTCTCCAGAGTCACGGGCATGGTTTACTATGTCTAGGAATGAGAGAAGAGTAGTTATTGTGCTGTTGCCGGGACGGAATCCATGTTGAGTTGGGGTGAGGAGTTGGCTATTTATAAGGAAAGGCATGAGCTGGAGGTAGATGCATTTTTCTAGTATCTTTGAAATAGGAGAGAGAATGACTATGGGCCGGAAGTTGGAGATGCCATAATTTTTGCCTCCTTTGTGGAGGGGTAGGATAAAGGCTGCATGCCACAGTTTGGGGACATAAGATTCTTGTATGGATCTGTTAATGAGAATGCTAATGGGGATGGCTATGCCATCTGCTGCAAGTTTTAGAAAGAGTGAGGGTATGTTGTCAGGGGCATTGGAGCAAGGCTTAAGCTTAGAGAGGTATTTTTGTATGTATGAGGTGGAAATGGGTTTGAGATGAAAGATGGGAGGAGAGATAGGGGTGGTTGGTTGGGGAGGGGGCTTGAGTTGGGGGGAGTTGTTGTTTGGGAAGGTCTTGGTGAGTTCTGCTATAGAGTTAATAAAGAAGGAGTTGAATAGTGTGGCTATTTCTGGGTCAGACTTACTAGTGTCAGGGCAAGGATTTGTTTTGGTACCTGAGTTGAGAAGAGAGTTGATGGAATTTCAGAATTGTTTGGAGTTTTTGAAGTGATTTGATTGTAGTTTGTTATAGTATAATTTTTTTATCCTGTATAACATATTTTTTGGCTAGGTTATAGAGTTGTTTATATTTTAGAAGGGTGTCGGGGTGCTTATTGTGATGGTAAATTTTCCAGGTCTTGTCCATTTGTTGCATAAGTATTTTGGTGTCTTTAGTAAGCCATGGGGCTGAATTGTTTTTTATACGTCTTGTTCTAGGAGGGGCTTGGGAGTCAAGGGTATCTAAGAAGGTTGAGTAGAAGAATTCAACAGCATGGTCTAGAGGAATAGTTTTTAGATTATCCCAGTTTATTAGTTTGAGAGAATTAGAGAAGGTTGTAGGGTTAACGTTTGTGAGGTTTCGTGTGTGGATATATTTGTGTTGGTGAGGAGTGGTGGGGGTGCTCTATGGATGAAAGCTGGCAAGTGGTCACTAATGTAGTCTGGTAAGGTGCTAGTATGGGAGATTTTATTTGGGTGAGAGACTAGGATCCAGTCAAGTATGGAGCCTGGGGGGGGGGCTCTTTTTATTGTGTCTGGTAATGGTATTTGTAAGTTGACTGAAATTAAATAGGTTGACTGAGATGGAGGGATTACTGTTATTAATTTTGTTCCTGTCAATGTTTACATCTCTTAGGATGTATGTCTCAAGTTTAATATTGGTAGAGGCCCATAGTAGAATGGCATGAAACTGGGCTATTTTGTTTTTTTAGGCTCTGGGCATTGACGGTTATGAGTTTGAGAAATTTAGAGTTGGTAATATTGGTAGCAATAAGGGGAGTTGGATTAATGCTGGTAGTAGGGCCTGGGTTGGGGTGTATGTCACCTGCTAAGCATAGGTAGTTAAAAGGGAAAGGGTGCAGGGCTTGAGGTTTATTCTTTGAGTTTTGTGGGATGTGTAATATAGCTTTAGGTATTTGGCATTTTATCGGGGAGGGAAAAAGTTTTAGCCTGATGAAGTGAAGTGGGTTTGGTTGAAGTAGAGAGGAGGATATGGTGTGAAAGTAGGATATGGAGGAGTGAGGATGGGAGTTCATGAGGATGGTGGGGGATAGGAAAGAAGGGAGCAGTTTGTGAGAGGAATAAGCGGTAGCATGGTATAGAGGAATTAGAAGAAGTATAGTGAGAGAGAGAAGGATTGAGAAAGTGGAGGAAACGTAGTGTGTTTATATATATATATATATATATATATATAGGAGATTATCTCTGCTCTATGGAAGAAAGAAACTCTATTTAGGTTATTTCAGTGATTTGCGATGTTACAGTTTGAAATATGAATGCTCTTTCAGACTGGGGAGGCACTATATAAATGATCTGTTTTTTTCAAATGTATTACTGATGATTATAGCTATGGTTCTGGGTTCAGAGTAACATTCCTCCTTTATATGATGGATGATTTCAGAAACATTGTTTTCCCTGCAAGACAGGTTACCTCCTTTCAACAAAAACTCACAGTATACTATGATGTGGTGACCATAACAGCACATCAGAAAAATCAGACAGATCTGCGTTATTCATCCATTTTAATAGCTACACAGTGTTGCTGGTCTGCTCAATGAATCACTTGCACAGTGCTGGTAGAAGAATGGATCAATAGTATATACAAGTAGAAGTTCACTGTGATCTTAGTATGTTTTAGCCCCATTGACAATTTGTCCATTCAATGAACCAAAGTGCAGTGTTGCTGAAAGCCCACATTAAGCCTTTTGACTCCATGTTGACTTTGAGGTGCTGCTCTTTCAGTGGCTCTACAGCTAAGCCAGTGACACATTAGAGATATCAAAGGACAACTTGGAGTATCATAAGAACATTAAAATGTGTGTTAAAATTAGAATGATCCTGAAATATGGACCAGTGGAGAGGTATGCTGAATACTATTAATTATCATGAACTGAAAACATATTTTTTTGCATCTGCAACATAGAAATGTTGGGGTTTTTTTTTACTGATTTAGTAAAGAATGGCAGTAGATTATGTCAAAAGATTCATCCAGATGTTTTTTGACCATTAACATTCAGAACGTTTTATTTCACTATAACAGACTTGCTTTGGAGTAGCTTCTGTGGTGGCCATTTGTTAGACGACAGCAGAACATGTAGTGGAGGGAATTCCTAATATTCATTGTTATTCTTATGATAAATGGTGGCATGGATGGGATTTAAATCTCACCACTGCCACCTAAAATGTAGTTTGATGGTAGCATAGCCACCAGTATGACAAAAAGGTCCTAGCAGACACCTGTTGGTGTCTTGAGTAACACCATTGCTACCCAACAGGTAAAACAAAAGAAAGAAAGTGCACACATATCAACTCAGTAATCAAGTCACAAAATGCACCATCACCTTAAGAAAATGCATACTGCTGTCCTGGGTATGGGCTTCAACATCCACACAGATTAGACTGCCAAAGGCCACCTATAGAGCTCAGCCTTTGGCCTTTCTTACCACTCACTCTCTGAACAATAGTGCCTTACAGTTCCCTTTACTAACAGCAACTGCTTTTCACACAAGTTATCATTTTCAGATCTTTTTTCTGGCACAGTAGTATTGTCACCACCTTGGTTTGGTCAGGGACTTCCAGCTGTCTGCTAATATTTATTTCTTTATTTATTAACAATTTCATTGAATTATCACTTAAGACATTGTTAAACACATTTATATAAAAAATAAACAAAACAGGTTAACATATTCACGTTTATACAATTTTCATACAGTTGGTTTAGACTTTGATTTCCATTTCTAGTAATTACTTTTTTGGCAGCCTTCAGAATTAAACTAAACAAGACCTCACTGTGTCTAGGCAATTGAGATCCTGTATCCCAGCTGAAAAAATAATTTCCTTGGTTACATCCACTTGCTCACGCAGTATTTCTGACAGAGTACTGTGTAGACAATGTTTAAAGTCTGCCAGTTCATTATACCAAAACATATGTTCCAAGTTCTTTCTTCCCGATCACACCTATAACATTTATCATCTACCTGAGGAAAAATTCTTTGGAGTTTACTTGGGGTATAAAAATACCTATGTAAACACTTCCAAGCAAAAACCCTAAACCTTCTAGAACGTGTTACATATTTGGGAGCTGTACACATGTTCTCTCATTGTTTCCTTTTGAATTACTTATCCAATCTCTCTTTGCCCAGTTTCATCTAACCTGCTCTGATTGATTCCTATAATTATCATGCTATATTTTATATGCCCTACTAATTAGTCTTTATAACAGCATCTTGTGTTCTAAATTCAACTAAAAACTCTACCAGAGCAGGTCTTTCACATAGGATTTCTGCTAATATTTATTAAGCAAAATATGAAATTATACACATTAGTATTTTCATTAGCAGAAGGCCTAAATGATGTAGTTAAGTGGAGATGGCAACCAGAGGTTTTTAACCTAGAGAGGCAATTTATAGCTTTCCTATCAGTTAATAAATAACAACAATGCACATGTAATAAATAAAAATGACTTACCACAAGAGCTTCAAAGTGAACAAATACACAATACGTAATGCGGCAAACAATGCAGTCACAAATTTAAATACAGAGGAATACGAATGAGCACACAGAAGATTAAAATAACGTTCCGTTACACTGGATTGAGTATGTACAATAAAATGTGATTAACATATAACTAAGTATCCTAGGTATTTTGCATTGAAAGTACTGGACTGAACTCCTTTAAGTTACTTGAACATTAAAAATATTCACAGACAAAGCAAACTTTTTAAGCGACATGTTACCAACTTGTTTGAAGCAAGGCAAGACAAATCAAAAACTTAGTCTCGAATATTTACATATTTCAGTTCCACAGTCCTGTTCCATAGAGTCCACCACATCATTTCCTTTTGCACAGAAAGACAGCTCTAGTTACATTATATCAGAGTACACTGGAAAACAAGTCATTACACTCTAGACCCTCCACATTCAGGTTTCTTAGGAGCAATGCATTTTACATAAAAAAGGACCATTTCTGTTCTACAGAAAAAAAACTATATTGGTTAATTTTAGTTGTTTGCCTTACCACAACAAAAGTTATTAAACAATGTTATTCCACCTGTATGGAAAAGGGCTTAATTCTATTAGCCCAGAACAATAAAAAGCACCAGTAGACAGGATCTCATGTACTACTTTAACTGTCTTGCATTTGAATGTCTGCTTTCTTTTCAAAGTTGTAGTCAGGTACTTCTTTGAAGCGTACCATAATTACATTTTATGACTTGCTAGTACATGACATATTTCAGTTCAGATTTATCCATTTCCTTTTAATTTTCAAGAGAAAACATTGCAAGGTTACACACATCCTGCAGACCAAATATATTAGTAAGAGACAAGGAAGAAAAAAGTACATACCATCTTAACCTGTGAGAGGTATACCTGATGATGGTCACTTGAACAATTTGTGAATAACTTTGGATGGGCTAAAAAGGTCATGGGTTATGACTTAAATGAGATAAATATGACTTTTTAAATAAAATTTCTTATTGTGAATATGTCTTTGATAAAGATGGTCTAACATGTCACAAGACAATATCGAGGTTGTGTTTAATATACCCCAGACTCCGAACATATCACAAATGAAGCTATACCTAGGACTGATAAATTACTACAAATTACTGTCAGCTCTCTCAAATATTCTAAATTCAGTGAATGCACTGCCAAGGGATGGACCTACATGTGAACAGCCAACAATGTCCAAATAAGCCTTGTTAGTGACCAAAGTTATAAGTTTGCCATTTCTTGTCTATTAACTTGGTATATGATGCGTTACCTCATGGAACAAACATTTGCATGAAATCTAGACAGTACAGAGGGGCCACTGATGAAAACTAAATATAATTATGCCTGAAGTGACAAAGAATCCCTCCATCTGATTTGTGAAGTAAAGACTTTTAATCACAGTCTATGAGGGGGATATATTCACAATGATTTGAATCACCAGACGCTGGGACCTGCTTTATTCCAGGAAAGTGGGTGTCAGCATAGCTGTAGCAGGGTCACTTTACCTTGGAGCATATTCCTTTAAAATGGAATTCAGCTAGCCTAAGTTGGACAGTATTTTGAGGGATTGTCATTATTGCCAGACAAGAAGGCACAAGAGCTAAGACACTAGAGAATCCAACAGTTGTTAGTGGCCCAGTAATGTCACAGGTATATATATTTATATATATATATATATATATATATATATGTATATATATATATATATATATATATATATATATATATATATATATATATCTGTGTGTGTGTGTGTGTGTGTGTGTGTGTGGATCCCCTACACAACGCTGACATTCCAGAATGCCGAAAACCATATGGCCGACATCATATGATCGACATTCAGAATGCTGACATTGCCAGAAGTCCACAAGAAAGGAAAATAAAATTTCCTTTAAACTGCTAGCAGGGGGCTCTGCCCCCCTGCTGCCCCCCACACCCCCGTAACTTTAATATACCAACTCCGAGATCACACTACAGTGCAGGAATGGAAATTTTTCCATTCTGCAATATAGTGAGATGCCAGTTCCACACTGTTGGCATTCCGAATGTCGATCATATCGTGTCGGCCATATGATTGTCGGCATTCTGGAATGTTGGCAAACTGAAGGGGACCCATATATATATATATATATATATATATATATATATATATATATATATATATATATTTACACACACACACACACACACACACACACACACACATAATAAGTTTACTAAATTAAACAGTCATAACCCATCTTTGACAAAATCGAACTAATGATGTCTAGCTGTATGAGGTTTTTGATATTGTTGTTTGTGTAGTAAGTACTTAGGCTGATTTGTGTATACTTCACAGAGGCTGTGTTAGGACTCCCTTACAAAGGGGCATTACAACAGCAGTTCTCCATACTTAGGGTACATACCCTGTGGCTATGCTTAAGTTTGATAATTTCAGGAGGAATTTCACAAGGGCATATTCGGTACTATTTTTTTAGACATCCAGGCAAATTGGACCCATGGAAGTGGTAGTTTTTGTTTTAGAGTACATTCTTAAATGATCTTAGGAATGTACGGAATCAAGAATTTGTGGAGTTCTGATGACCATTTCCATGCTAAGTTGACAATAAATTTATCAGCAATGTATATAAAAGTATATTTGCTATGTCTTTTGGGCTAGTGTGGGTGATGCCACTTTGGACTTGTTTAGTATACTGTTGGGTGTTGCTTCTTATTTTTATGATGTAATTAAAGAAGGACTTGTAATTATCATTGGCTCCTGATGCTAGTTTCAATATATGCTTGGCTTTGATCTTCCGGGTGGTATCTTTTAGTTCTTTGCTTATCTTTAAGTCCTTAATTTGGGAAGCTTTACATTTTTATATGACTTCAGAAGTCTTCTTCCTTTTATTATAGAGTTTATTTATACTGGTAGACCACCAAGGTGGCTTCTTCTGTAAAATTTCACATTATATTTAGGTCTAAGTGGAAGTCAGCCACATAAGCAGCAACTGAAGATGCATACAGAATGGTGATATTACAAGTACATTTAGAAAACTCATCATAGAGTTTGAGTCGGTGTGTCTGTTTGAAGTTCTTAAATTCAGAATTATTCAGTGGGGTGTCAGAGACTTTAAATGAAAAGCTCAGTAATTTGTGATCAGATTTAACCAGGGATGGAGTTACTGTAGGCGTGGAACGTATACAGGCTATTTTAAGAAGAACAAGGCCTAGAACACATTAACACATTACTAAGGTGGAGCAGAGCCTGCTACCGTAACCTTATCACCTTAGTGAGCTATTTGTAGTGAGTTCTTGGAGTCTGCTGCTTTTGCCCATATTTTTCAGTTGTTTAACAATTGCCTTAGGGTGGATTTGTATGAATGGGTGGAAGGGATGCTTTTGTTAACCCTAGCATTTTTATGCCAAAGGTAGATAATAGTTATTTGCAGCAACTATACATTTTGAGATGCCTACTGAAGAAAGTAAGCTTTTGAACCCATTAAGATTAAACTCTCTGTGTTGGCCGAATGCTTAGTTTTATCTGCTATTGGCTTTGTTAGTTCTTTTGTGGTTTTCAAGTACAGCCTAGATTAGGATTTCTGTGATTGGTTACCATGATACTTTGTTTCAAGTATACATTACTTTCTAAGCTGTAGACAGATGTGATAAAGATTATCACTATGTGGACTTCTTTTCTAATTTTCCAAGGCTTTGACTCTCCATCTATCTAAGTTGTGGATGTCGGAGGGAAGCCATGATGCTTTTGGCATGTTAGTCTTCTTTGGTTCAGGTAAAGCAGTTTGTTCTCTCTTTTGAGTAATTTATTATTAAAATAGCAGAGGGTTAACACTGGATCTGTTTCTGAGGAGCGTTACCTCAAATCAATTTCTTCTACTTAGGTAATAAGAGAGGATTCTAAACTTCCAGAAAAAGAAGAATTAGCAATTATCTGTGACCAAACTGGGTGAGATTTGAAAGTCCATCTGGTTTGTACTATCATCTACATCATATACAATGATCATTTAGTTTATTCTTTGCATAAATAAACCACTGCACCTGTAGAGAAGATTAGGACAAGCAAGGCCAAGTATTAAATCTTGGTTTCCTTGCTTGTTTAAACCAGTATGTATGTTTACAGGCTTTGTTAGATTTCATGTAAAAAGCTATCTCTTCAGATGGCACCTGTCTGACCCTCAGACAATAAGATTAAAATCTATAGTATTATGGTGTAATTTTTGTAGTCATATTAAACATATATGATGCAGTGTTTTCTCCAAGAATTTTAAAAAGGACCATTTTAGAAAGTTCTTTATGGATGGAATTGACATGTGGCATGTTGGGTTGAACTATGTAAAGTTTGAAGGCTTTGTTCTTTTTTTTTAACTTAATAATTAGCTTATTTTGCAACTCCATTGTACAGGTTTATTACAAATGTTTTCACGATACATTTGCCTCAAGGGGGATATATTTAACAGCGCACTAGTTTAAAATGTTGTAAAGGAGCATGGACAATGAACAAATAAGTTATGAGGGGAGCCAACATACAGTTGCAACTGACTGATGCATGGTGATTTTTCAAGGTACCATAGTAGCTGACTTAGAAAGTGTTTTAAAGGTAGTATCATCTTATTAAGTTTGGTTTGGTGTATATGAGGAATGTCAGAGCATTGTAGTTAGAACAAAAGGTAAAGGTTATCCTAGAACTGGACTGTTTGTTAGGATGACTTTCAGTATATTTCTGCATGTCATCAGTATTTTTACTATATTTTCAGACTTTTGAAGGTCATAAAAATCTAGTAGTTTTGAGCTCAGTCACTGATTAAGGCATAGTTTCCCCAGTCACTAAAATGATACCTTAAATCACTGAGTAGAAAAGTACTTTACTTTATAAGGTCAATTATACATTTATTAAGGAAGTGATCATGCTTTTGAGGTGCTATAGAAGAGATGCAATAACATGTTACAAAACTGAAGTTTGTGTTGTTTATTGCTATCTGGGTGAGGAGCACTTCATGCTCACAAATTAGTTCTATAATCCTACTTTTGAAAGACTGCATCTCTCTCTTGTTCAGTTAACTGAACTGAGTCGGAGGAGTTGAAATCAGGCATTTGTGAGATGCAGAATGGGTCTCTGAACCACAGCTCTATAACATGTACCCAAATGTTCTCAAAGCAAGGTAAGCCTCTGAGCATCTTAGTTTATTTATTTTTTTTAATTTAGTAATTTAGTCTGCAGGTGTGACAGAGTCTTGCCTTCATCTTACTGCCACCCAACAAGTTTAGTCTAGAATATCCATTAAAAAATGGTATGGAGGCCTATTTTTTTTTTTTTTTTTTTTTTTTTTTTTTTTTATAATTATTCAGTGACCTCAGAATCAGATCATTTATTTCCTGTTTATGGGCATCCAGCAGGTCTGTTCCCATCCATTGAATAGTATTATAATTATGATCTGCATGAAACATAAAAGAAGGGATATAGGCTGGAATGCTTAAATAGGTATTCCAGCCTTCTGAAGGACAAACTTAGACTGGAGAACAATTTATCTGGCATACAGTTAAGAAGGACATGTAAGAAGACAGTGCTTTTGGCCTTTGAGATTTCTGCTGCATCATATCACCCAACCAAGCTTTTACGGGTAGGCTGCAGTCTGTTCAGCCCTGCCTATCTCTGTCCACTTGAAGACCCTTTTCTTCCTCAGTATGAAGAGACTGTACAATTTTTTCACAGATAAGTCTACCAGAATTAGGCTTTTACTTCTTCATGGTGCTTTTTCAGAGCGCTAAAATGTTCATCTATCACATGCCCTCCAGTTTTGTTGACTGACTTGTGACTGCTCTGACTTTGAGAAGACCATGAATGTGATTTCAGCTCTGCATCACGTGTTTGTAGAGCAGACTGTATGTTTATAAAACCAGTTATAGTTTGCTTTGATGTCCTTGATCTGGTTATTTTTTCACAACGTAATTTTTTTTAGAAGTAGGTATCATTCAATCTTCACTAAAAATGCATGATCAATTTTTCCATTGAAGAAGCCCTTGTAAGGTTACTGAAAAGGTGATTTATGGTAAACTGTATTCCCTTCTAACAGCTCATTGTCTCTTGGACACTCTCTTGGATTATCTTCCAAATGGCTTCCACTCTCAAGACAGAGCTAAGATAGCCATTTCAAAGGTTACAAATGACCTCAAGAAGGCAAGTGAAAAACAATTATATTTAATCTTGTTCTCCTGGATCTCTTGGCAGCATAGGACACAAGTTTTCTTGAACACCTGCATTCCTGCTGTGGCCTTTCACACATAGATCTTACTTGGTTTGTGGACAACTCCAGTGGGTAATAGGTAGAGTTAATTCTTTATATAGCTACATGCTGAAGTGTGGAGTTCTTCAGCTTTCCGCCTTGACTCATATTGTTCACAATATAGACTACAACACAAAAGGTACTAATGATGATGGGGCACAATATGGTTGTTATGTTGATATACAGTTAACCTCACCTTTTCTCAAAAACATGTTTTTTACTTCAGCCCACTTGAAGACTGTCTTGAGTCAGTGTTAGAAAATGCTACAGTGCATGCCACTGCTCCACATTTTCAGGCCTCTTATTTATCCCAACTATTTTTAGTAGGAAAATAGACAGGATGTCTCACAGGGGTAAATTACTTTGGGATATTTCTGGATAAAGTGCTGTTAGTTAAGAGAAAGATGGCATCAGTAATAAATTTACTGCATTTTCATCTCAGGAACAGTTGCTGAATTAACAAATCTATTACACAGATGCTACATGGAAAGAGCAACTGATGATCTGATGTTATATGGCCTTCTTTACTGCAGTGATATGCATGTTGGTCTCTTGGACACTGACGTGACCTGACTGCAATAAAGGTGAAAGTTCACCTAATACTGTACTGAAGAGTACTTCTCATTATGGTCATATTGTCCCTGTCTTGTGAGAAATACAATGGCTGTGAATTGTAGCTTGATCAGTGTTTAAACTATTAGTTCTGCATTACAAAGACCATCTGTGACTAAGGACCCCTTTTTCTAAATGCACTGTTGACCCCTTAAATCTCAATTTACCAAATTATGTCTGCTGCAAATCTGAGGATTGCAATTCTAATCCTCAGAGCAGGGAACACTTCATTGATGGGGAATATACACCAACTGTATGGCTGCAATACCTTTGATTAATTACCCTACTCTAAGGTACTGTTATAGTTAGTATATATATATATATATATATATATATATATATATATATATATATATATATATATAAAATATAGGTAGAACAGGTTTGGAAGGACAACCTCCCTGTGTCAGCGATCAGCGATTATGGGGGCAGGGAGAGGGGGAATAACCCCCCCAAACAAAAATGCTTTAAAATGTAACGTTCAGAATTCTGTTGACTGTCGTTAATTTTAAAGGTGTTGGGACTTGTATTCCCAAGTGTTTCATTCCCTGTAGGAAGCCCTTGCCATCTCTCTTCTTCTGGTAAAGGGCTTCTGTTAATTCAATAGATATGATCGGATTCAGATGGGCAACATTCTTTTGCGAATTTGGTTCTAGTTATTTGGAACTCACTACCTCCCTGCTTTCAAGCACAGGAGAGTTAATCATCTTTCACGACATCACTTAAGTATTATTTGTTCTGTAAGGAGTAGTAAACCCTAGGCATGGATTTTGGCATTAAATGCATTTTGCTCATTTTTAATAACACACCCCATAATTTTATTTATTGTGTTACATTTAACATGCATACATTTAGCTGTTGCTGTGAGATGTTTTCTCTTTGGATTATTTGGAGAAGGCTATTTTGTATGATGCTTGGACTTAGGCACCCCAATAAATAAACTTTAAACTTAGTTCACCTGCCTCTAACATTCTGTTTCATGGCACATGAATGAGTGATTTAAACAGAATATTTCTGGATCATTCATGAAAAAAGGCACTACAGAATCTTAATCCAGTAGTTAAGTATAACTAGAATAAAACATAATATATATACATGCATACATACATAGTTGCATACATACATAGTAAAAATGACTTATCTTTTGCATTCAGCTTTGACATAGACAAAGACCTGTATCAAACTAAAAATGCAAGACCTCTGGTGCATAAACCCATGATACTGCTTATCCACAGGGTCAATGATGTCATCGAATACCAGAAATCTAACCTATTTAATCATTCACATCACTTTCTAATAAGAAATTTTAGGCTAAATATTTTAAAATTCTCTGACACCATGCTGGCTCTGTGATACCCACTCATGTTGTATGCTTCTTTGTTGAGGAACACATCAAGCATTTTACTTGCAACATCTCCTATGTGGTGACCTTGCTGTCTAGCCATGCCTTCCCTCTGCCATTAATTCTGTCATTTCCCACATCTTCTTTATATATGGGAGTATCACTGGAAGATAAAAGTCAGTAGTCCCTGTATTTTTAGTCTTAACTGTCCACTGCCTAATTTTGATTATAAGCCTTTTGCCATCTCCTTCCTTCCAAGCTATGGGATGTACAATATAGCCACCTTCTTCTTCTTCTTCTTTCGGCTTTTCCCAGTTAGGGGTCACCACAGTGGATCACCTGTCTGCTCATGATTGGCAGTGGAGTTTTATGGTGTTGAGTTGCCAGCCCGGCGCCCAACCTTCCACAGAAGGCACACACACACACACACACACACACACACACACACACACACACACACACACACACACTCGCACCTAGGGCCAATTTAGAGTGTCCAATCCACCTACAGCATGTCTTTGGGATGTGGGAGGAAACCGGAGCACCCGGAGGAAACCCACACGACCACAGGGAGGACATGCAGACTCCACACAGAAGGCACCTCAGCTGAGGATCAAACCGGAGAACCTCTTGCTGTGAAGTGGCAACTCTAACCGCTGCACCACCGTGGCTGCCCATGTACAATATAGCCACCAATTAGAGTTTTTATGCAGACATGACCAGCTATGTGTATGCCAATTGTTTCATCATCATCAGCTGCAGCAGCAGCTCATCAAAAATCACATCACTAGTATGAATAATGTCTAATAACATACTAAACTGGAGAAACTAAGCCTTCTGATAGTAAAGTAAAGGATATACTACTTATTCAGATATTGCATAAGTGAGGAAAAACCCACCAACATGCAAATGTAAAACCTCAAAATATGAAAAAGTTAAACTGAAAACCCATTTAAAATTCAAAGAGTTTGTCACCTTAGTTTGGCTTCTTGCTGTAGTTGCACCCAGCTGTCTTTCATCTCTCTCTGTTTGGTGTTCAGCTGGTCGTTCAAGGCAGGGTGAGACTTGGAAAGCCTTTTTGCTTCTGCTTGTAATGCCTGGGGGAAGAAAGCAAAATTACAAATCTACAGCAGGTAAGGGAAGGAATGGAAGAAAGCAGTTGATGGAACATGAGTTGCCTAACAAAGCCATCCTGCATGTTAAATGTTTAACATGTATATATATATATATATATATATATATATATATATATATATATATACATTAGCTGGTTAATCAGGCAGAGATCTTAAACTGATGTATGTATTTTAACCTCCAAGAATGTTTTGGCAGAAAAACTTATTCATATTGTATCCTGTATCACAGTACAATCTTAGCAGTACACATTTGTAATGGTAATGCCCTATCCCAGTAGCTAGGGTCACTGGAAAATTTGATGCTGTAGAAGAAATGTTTTTACACATGCAATAATTCTAACCTTGGTCATCCAGTCATGTAAGCAACCTCACACAGAATAAAACATACAGGGAACTAATCTAAGGAGGTGGCGAAAAGCCAACACATTCTGGCTAGGCTTATAGATGCCCTCGGGCAGATAGCCTAGTACTTACCTATGAACCTACAAACCTATATTAATAAACAGAGCAAATGTTTAGTAAGTCTATTGTGTCCACAGAGTGGCCTGCCTCTTTCATAATAAAATGTTAGCAACCAAGTAATCTCTAAAAGTGTGTTGTACACAGAAAAGCAGCAAAAACAAATGAGGTATTTCTTTGCAGAATGCTGTCAAAGTATAAGATATTTTTAAATCCATTGACTACCAGACCTTACACTATGTAAGAAAAAAGGATGAACATGCCACCTCTTGCTCTCAAATATTTAAATAACTGAAACACTCTCAGTACAAACCACAATTTAGGTGGAAGCTTGGTAGCTCTTACAAGAACTGTTGAGCTGTTAGAAACAGCAGTTTAAATTGATGCTTGCTAAAACTGTTGAGCTGTTGACAGCCGCTGAAACATTCTTGATACAAACACCAGTTAGAGTAGAAGTTTGCTGGCTCTTACAAGAACTGTTGGACTGGTAAAAACAGCTGAAGCACTCTTGATATAAACAGCAGTTTAAGATGAAGCTTGCTAGCTCTTACAGGAACTGTTGAGCTGTTAAAGACAGCTGAAGCACTTGATAAAAAGCAGTTTAAGTTGAAGCTTACCAGCTCTTAGAAGAACTGTTGAGCTGTTAAAAACAGCTAAAGCACTCGATTCAAACAGAGATCGAAGTAGGAGCTTCCCAGTTCTAATTAGACTGTTAAAAACTCTTTATTATATAAAACAAATAGTAAAACAAAATAAAATACAGGATAAGCACTTTCGGTTATGTTTAACCTTCTTCAGATCCTCACCCTATTGACCTTACACTATTGACACCAAAAGTACTTTTACCTGGTTGTAATTTTGTATACAATTTGCATAGATTATCTAAATGGACTGATCAAATAGTTATGGTTTAGTTTCACATTACTGCATGCCCTGTTACATGATCTGAAAGTATACCTGTGATGAATGTATATGTGTGCCATATGATCTGTTAGTGTGAATATATATATGGGTGCATGTGCACTCATCTGTTGCTGCCAATTCTGAGCAACAGCAAGCACCATGAATCTTCTCTCTGGAAAATAACAGAGAGTTGGTAATAAACTGTTTCCTGTTCCAAGAGAACAGAATTTGAATCTTTTCACCATTTGCCTACTGTGTGAGCTTGAGCAAGACACATAACTAGAAATTGCTTTGAGGCAAGTGGGAATTTCAATCAGGCTCCTTAATGGTCTACTAGACTGCAGGCCTGGTGTAGAACAATGCGTGTGTTGTATCTTTCAGAAGCATTCCAAAGTGAGGGCATGTGCATATAAATAGAGAGCACATGCAGGCAGCAGTGCCATTTTGAGAGAATAGCCAGAGTGTTAACATGTATGAATAAAGTTGTCAGTCTGTTTATAAGTTTATTTAAGTTTGTTACTAAGCCTCACTCCTGATGTGTTTGCATGTAATAAAGCTGTTTGAAATGAACCCATAACTGTCAAAGATTTTTTACAAGTACAGCCACCTAGGTTTAGTAGGCACTGGCCTACAAAGAATTGGTCCTTTCCTGTGTCAGACAGACCTCAAAGGGGCAGATCCAGATGCCCTAGAGGCAGATCACAGGCGCAAGGTTCATACAGGTCAAAGCAATGGGGTGCTTCTACCTCCAAAAGTGGAGAACACAAATCACAACCTTACAGGAAACAGTCCCAAAGACTTCCCCCTGCCTGCACTAAACACTTATTTCCTGGCAGCACCCTTAGGGGGAAAAATAGCACTTTTTTCTCAAAATTGGCACATTATAACACAGGACAAATGGCTTCTAAACATAGTGTCACAAGGCTACAAGTTCCACTTCCATACCCTGCCAAAGGCAAATGGTTGGCCAGATCTGCCAAAAAATCAATGGGCAGAGGCACAAAAACAAGTCTCATCCCTCATGGATATGGGGGCCATTCAATAAGTACCAGAGCAAGAGCAGGGATAAGGATTTTACTCAAGACTGTTCTTGGTACCCAGAAAGGACAAAGCCTGGAGACCAATACTGGACCTGCCTATTCTAAACACATTCCTGGATATACCAAAATTCAAAATGTTGACCTTGCAGCAGCTTCTGCCCATGCTGGGCATGAAGGCTTGGCTTGTGACTTTAGACCTAAAAGAGGCATACCTGCATGTCCCAATCAGGCAATCATGAAAAAGATAGCTCTGATTCAAGGCTGGCTCAATGCATTACCAATTCTCTGCACTGCCCTTTGGCTTATCTACTGCTCCCAGGGTCTTTACAAAGTGCCTGGCACCAGTAATTGCATTCTGCAGATAAAGAGAGCAACATGGTGTCAGAACGTGGATAGAGAGTGCAACTCCTTCAAGCTATGGGGTGCAGAGTTAACAGTGAAGGTATATTGAGCAGGTTGGATGATACAATGCTGAAATAATTTTAAAAAAGGCCAGAAATGAACTTCAGGTAAACAAAACTCACATAAATGATTTATTTTATAAAGGAAATGATACGAAGCATTTGCAATGCATAAAACGTATTATTAATCAAACAAGTAGCACAAAACACATTATTAATCAAACGAAAGCCACAAAATGCAATATTAATTAAACAGAATATTCAAAACCAAGACATTTGATAGAATTATCAGAAATACTTATGAATATGTATAGAATTACTTCCGATTTGCATAACGAGCATGTTTAATGTAAAATCAGCACAGGAAAATTATAACTAGCATGATAAGAGTTCAAATGGGCATAGCGAGTACAATAAAGGGGAAAAATAAGCATAAAAAAACAAGGCAACTGCATGTTTTTTAGTAAACTACCATGTTTTGACATGAGCTACTATTCTGTATTAACCAAAGCTAATCAGAGTATAACTACAGTTGTTTGAAGTATCTCAGCGTGTGCGAAGTGTTTGCAGTGTGTGCTTTATTACAGTAAAATTATTTTGAAGAGTTAATGTATGCAAAATACAGTTATTTCGCAAACTGCAGTCAGTATACAGTTATTTTGAAAAGTTTCTTGGGCTGTGCACATTTTATTCCTAGAGTGCAGTTATTTCAAAAAGTTTCTTACACTGTACAGAATTATTTCGCAAAGTACTGCCATTTTGAATAGTTTCTTGTGCTGTGTACAGTTCATTTGCAAAGTACAGTCATTTCAAAGTGTTTCTTACAATGATGGTTTTGCAAAATATAGTGACCTTATTTTACAAAGTGAAGTTATTTCAAATAGTCTGTTGTACTAGTGGGTATAGTTACATGTTCTGGCATAAATTTATGGCATATAAGTGTGTATGTTCATATATAATTCCAAGGGTCTTTAGTACTGTGTCTTGGCATGGCAGTGGCATTTTACAGGCCCAGTCCACTTGTGCTTAATTGTAATAGTGCAGAGAACTGGAGTGTATTTGAGCAGGAATATATTTTCATACAAGCAGCTTTTTCTGATAAAGATGCACATACGAGGGCATTTATTTTGCTTAAAATATTGTGGTCAGAAGCCATTGAAAGAAAGCGTTCATTTGTTTATGCAGCAGCAGTATATGCAGGAGAAGGGGAAAACCATCATATTGTTGTACAAGCTGAATCAAGGGAGGACCCTGAGTGCTTGAAACATAAATTTAGAGAAATGTGTAACTCCCAGACCCCCAGACAAATGTTACATTGGAGAGGCACCTCTTCTATATAAGAGACCAAAAGCCAGGAGAAACTTTTACAGCTTATATTACTGACTTGAAAAACAAAGCTAAGATGTGCAGGTTGCTGATTTGAAAGATGAGCTGTTAAAAGACAAGTTTGTGTGTGGTGTTAATAATGCTGCTGTGAGAAAGATTTTGCTTTGTGACAGTGATTTAACATTAAGCAAAGCTATAGAGATTTGTCAAATACAAGAGCTTACAGAAAGGCACACAAATATGCTTGCAAGTGATAAGAGCATGGTTTCAACAGCTTCTAGAGAAAACGTAGGCAGCATGCAGGCTAACAGAAACAGGCCTAAGCACACAGCAGCTGCAGCCCCTGCAGGATTCCAAGGGAGAACCCGTAACTTTCCAACAAGTTCTAAGACTAGCTTAGTAAAACTGACATGCTCAGCCCAGCACAGGGGTAAGTCAGCAAAACCCAAGTCAAGTCTTATTGTTAACTGTCGCAACTGTGGTGCCAATCATGAGTCTAAAAGTGAAAAGTGCTTAGCATTTGGTCAAGAATGTCACAAGTGTAAAAAATGGAACCACTTTCAAAAGCTTTGTTAATCAAGCAAGCCTCATTCATTTATTAAGAAAGGTAACTCAGAAAAGCAAGTTGATCATATAGAAATCTGCAACTCTACTTTCTATGTAGATGGTGTATCAGTGGTTGGTGAAAAGGTTAGTGCAATAGATCTGCTGGCAAAGAACACAGCATATTGTACTGTCCTGATCAATGATAAACCCACAGAGCTCAAAGTAGACACTGGTTCAAAGTGCAATGTTTTGTCAGCAGAAACATTTGCTAGAGTAATAGTTGATGAACAACTTAATTTGGCCAATTGTGCGAAGCTTGTTGCTTATGGAGGTAAAGATATTCAAACCAAAGGCTCAGTAGTGTTTTCATGCTATTCAGCTGGTAACAGTTACAGCTTGCAATTTTATGTAGTCAGAAGACCTGTGCAGTCATTATTAGGATTCAGAGACAGTTTAAGAATGAAACTGATTACTTTTACCAAAGAAGTCCATTATGTAAGCACATATCCTAGTTCCAGTTTCACCAGTGCTATTTCTCAGAGTATGCTATTTTCAAATACAAGCTAGGCAAACTTCCAGTTGTGTACTCCTTGAAATTAGACCCAGAGGTCAGTCTAGTGGTCAGACCAGTGAGAAGAGTTATTATAGCTATGCAGGACAAAGTCAAGGCCTATTTAGATAAAAAGGTGTGATTTGTTACAGAACCAACTGAATGGGTATCTTCCATGGTAGTCGCTCATAAGAAAAGCTCAAATGAATCTGAATATGTATTGACCCAAGAGACTTAAACAAAGCATTAAAGAGGCCCCACCATCCTATGCATACAGTTGAGGAAGTTGCTACCCTCATGCCGAATGCCACTGTTTTTTCTGTCTTAGATGCAAAGAGTTCACTTTTGCAAGCAATTCTTAATCGCAAATCTTCACTACTCACTACATTTAGCATACTACTTGGTAGATACAGATTTCTCAGAATGCCTTTTGGAATACATTCTGCCAGTGAAGTCTTTCAGCGTTCAATGGAGCAATTTTTTTCAGGTTATCCATGTGCTATAATAGTGTATGATTTACTAGTTGGAGGCAATGTTGAAGCAGAACATGACAGAAACCTCAGGAAAGTTCTGGACAGAGCTTATGAAATTAATTTAAATTCAGTCCTCTGAAATGTAAATTCAGGCTACCAGAAGTTACTTATGTAGGTCATTTATTTACCAGTACAGACATATGGCCAGAACTTTTCAAACATCCATTCTTGAGATGCCAGCTCCAATGCCCAAGCCTTACAGCATTTCCTTGGTATGGTTAATTATTTGGGCAAATTTATACCAGACTTCAGTGAATTATCAGCAAATTTAAGAAAGCTAACATGACAAAATGTTACCCGGTCATGGTTGGAAGAACACCAGAGAGTGTTTGATGATCTGAAAAAGAGAATTGCCAGTCCACCTACATTAAGATACTATGATGTCCACAAACCAGTAATTCCTTCCTGTGATGCTTCAAAGTTCAGTCTTGCTCTAGTTATTCTCCAAGATGACAGACCAATATGTATTTAGAACTCATACCCAAACTGAGATGCAGTATGCTCAAATTGAGGAGGAACTTTTGGCAATTGTGTTTGCATGTTCGAAGTTCCATGATTATATTTATGGCTGAGATATTCAAATCAAGACTGATCATCAAACTCCAGTCACTATTTTAAAGAAGCCTATGCATACAGCTCTAGCAAGACTACAAAGAATGATGCTCAGATTGTACAACTTCAAGATGATCTATACAAAAGGCAAACTTCTTTATCTGGCTGTTACCTCATCCAGATTGTCCAGAAATACCACAGAAAAGCTTAATGCAGAGAATTTTTACTTCATTGTCATGAAAGTGCATAATTTTTCTACCACAAGACTAGATGAGCTAACAGATCATACAAAGACTGATCCAGTTTTGCAAAAGTTCAACCACATCATCAATGCTGGATGGCTGTCAAAGCAATCTTGTGTACCAACAGACACGCAACCTTACTTTCCTTACAGAGATGTGATGTTGATGGATATAGTATCAATTTCAAAGGTTCTAAAGTTGTTGTTCTTACTTCCTTACAACATAAGTACATCCAGATTTTGCATCATGGCCACCCAGGTTCCGAAGCTCCCAAAATATAGGCCTTATCTATTGAAAGACACTGATAAAGTACTTTCATCTTGTTCAGTCTGCAATAGTACTATATTACATTTGCAAAAAGAGCCACTTCAGCTAAGCCTGATTCCTGAACTACCTTGGTCAACAGTAGCCACTGACATATTTCAGTGGAACAATCAGAATTATTTAGTGGTGGTAGAATCTATTCAAACTGGTTCAAGCTTGATCTGCTACCTACCCTAATGTCCACTACTGTCATTACTAAGTTTAAACATCATTTCTCAGTCCATGGTAGTCCACACAGTTATTTCTAACAAAGGTGCCCAGTTTACCAGTTAGTTATTTTCTGAAATTTGCAAAAGAGTGAGACTGTATCCATATTACTAGCAGTCCAGATATCCACAGTCAAACAGCCTGAAAGAGCATGCAGTACAAAGTACAAAGCAATTACTAGCAGGTCAAAGTGTGACAGTACTGATACCTTCTTGAATTTGTTTAATCTCAGAAATATACCCTGTGACAATTTACTTGACTTGCCTGCACAGATATTTCTATCTAGGCAAACCAGAACAACCTTGCCTATCCGTTCCAGTTTGTTGCTGCCTAATGCTAAAACACCAGAGCAATCAAAGCCCAATTATTTAGAAAGCATTCCTTTCAGAGGTCCAGCTGTGATAAATCTTCTTCATCCATTGAAAGAAGGAGAGATAGTGAGGATGCAAACAGTGAAAGATTTTGATTGAATTGGTCAAGTGAGAGTTATATGTACTGAGCCAAGATCTTACTTAGTGGAATCTGAGGGTACAGAATACAGAAAAAATCATAGGCATCTTCTTCCAGTGTCTGAATCAATATCACAGCATCTTACATATGATACAGACTCTTGATCTCAAAGTAACCCAGGCGATGTTCCTGTTGAAGAACAAGTCTCAATACCTATTCCCATTCCTGATGATGTCCCAGATGTCCCTAAAGTTGAACATTCATTAAAAGACAGTCCCTGTTGCTAAACCCATTTCTAATTTTTATGTCACATGATCAGGTCATATTTCTAGACCTAGACTAAAATGCACAGCAACCTGGACATGATTGTTTTATTTGTATTTAGTTCTATATGATTGCATGCCAAAGAATTAGTATAGCAATAACCCATGCCTGGGTGTGGGTAATGCTGGATTTACCCACGGTTGGCGTGGTTTGGTCCCAAGTGCGAAGCCCGAGGGACCAAAAAAAAGCCGACCGTGGGTAAATACAGCATTACCCACACCCAGAAGTGGGTTATTGCTATTATACCATGACATTATTTAAGAAAAGAAACTATTACTTTTCTTAAATAAAGGCATAGTATAATGCCCGTTTGCTGCCCTTCCGCAGATGTCTGGCATCCACGGCAGTTCTGATGTACTGCGTGCCTGCACAGTACATCAGAGCTGTGGGCAAAAGCAACAGAGAAAGCAAGATCTCCGTTGCTTTTTTTTTAGTGTTTCGCTATGTTAAATGGGTTTAACATAGCGAGACAGCTTTAAAATAAGAAACGGAGATGTCCGTTGCTTATTTTAAATCTGTCTCGCTATGTTAAATTCATTTAACATAGAGAAACACTAAAAAAAAGCAACAGAGATCTTGCTTTCTCCGTTGATTTTTTTTTAAAACCTGTCTCGCTATCTTAAATGGGTTTAGCATAGCGAGACAGCTTTAAAATAAGCAATGGAGATTTCCGTTGCTTATTTTAAAGCTGTCTCGCTATGTTAAACCCATTTAACATAGCGAGACAGTGTTTTAAAAAGAGAGTTATACTAATGGAAAAAAGTCCGGGTGACCGTACCATTTTCCATTAGTTTAACTCGATTTACATCGGGTACGCTGGCCAATCAGCATGCACGTTTTGGAATAATAATGGGGGGTCATGGTATAATTCTGTATAATGCATGTCAAAGGATCATTTCTGTAGAATTGCATGTCAATGAATGTTGCCATTTTCAATATTGACCTCTCAAAGAGAGAGGATGTAGATCAGAGTGTGTGTTGTAACTTTAACAAGCATTTCAAAGTGAGGGCACATGCATATAAATACTGAGCACGTGCAGGCAGCAGTGCCATTTTGAGAGAACAGCCAGAGTGTTAACATGTATGAGTACAGTTGTCAGTCTGTTTATAAGTTTATTTAAGTTTAAGTTATTAAGCCTCAATCCTGATGTGTTTGCATGTAATAAAGCTGTTTGAACTGAGCCCACAACTGTTCGTCTGTTTTATCCTGACCAGCCGAGCAACACCTGGCAACTACTTAAGAACATAAAATGGTTGGGCATCTTTATTCAGTGTTATCCTGTGCTTCTTCAGTCTTTCTATACACAAATTATTGTTGATGAGAACAATTTAAATAGGCAAAAAACAGAGGGAAAGAGAAGAAATAATTGAAGTATAAATGTCTGTAGGGTTGAAGAAAACCTCATGCTCAACTCATCTGTTTTTAAATTTCATTTTGTCAAATACTTTAAGAAAGAAATACAATATGAGCTGGCAATTAGGCTCATGGGACTTGTCCTCTGATTGCAATCAGGTTGACTTGGATTGGATTTATGTTGGCTAGTAGAAAGCAGTGATTTCAATACTATGTAAAGATGGCAACAAGGTCATCAAAACAATATTTTGTGCAATAAAGAACAATTTAGTTATAACAGTTGCAGGAAATTACATAAAGCAAAAATTATTTAAAAATAATTACTTTTTAGGCAGTGTGCACGCTTTAATAAATGTATCACTGGCAATTCAGAAACGATGGTGACTCACTGGCATGTTATTTTGGCAGTTCTTGAGAGTTCTATGATTTTGTTCATCTGTTGTACTTTTGGAAATCAATATTTTTATTAGTAAGTAATGCTAATATTAAGCTATTTCACTGCCTGCTTTTGAAGGTGGAAAGAGACAAGATTCACTGCATTTTTTTCATGTTCGCTCTACAGATTCAAATGTTGCCATTACTGCTTATTTGGAGCTTCACTTTGGCTATTCAGTTTACAGGATAGTAGGGCAGAGACTAGGAAGGAAATGCTGAAAATAGCTGCCTCCTCCTTGTTTTGGCATCACCTGTTATGTACTTCC